>NC_037669.1:113231364-113281398 GCF_003255815.1 Theropithecus gelada
AACATTCAAACTCAGCTCAACATATAATGATTGAGTCTGCCTCAGAAAAGTCGTACAGTAGTTTTCTAACCTGTGCTGTTAAAATTGGTAGCCAATAGCCATACATGGCTACTTACATTCATTAAAATGAAATACATTAAAAATTTGGTTTTCGGGCCAGGCACAGTGGCTCACACCCGTAATCCCAGCACTTTGGGAGGCCGAGGCTTGTGGATCTCCTGAGGTCAGGAGTTCAAGACCACCCTTACCAACATGGTGAAACCCCGTCTCTACTAAATACATAAAAGTATCCGGGTGTGGTAGCGTATGCCTCTAATTTCACCTACTTGGGAGGCTGAGGCAGAAGAATCACCTGGGAGGCAGAGGTTGCAGTGAGCCGAGATCACGCCATTTGCACTCCAGCCTGGGCAACAAAAGCAAAACTCCGTCTCAAAATAAAAAATTTTTTGGTTTATATTTGCACTAGCCACATTTTAGGTATGAGCACACTTTGTTTTGTTGTGTTTCACTTTATTGTGCTTCACAGATGCTGTGTGTTTTACAAATTGAAGATTTGTGGCAACTCTGCCTCAAGCAAGTCTATCACCAACATTTTTCCAAAAGCATATGCTGGCTTTGTGCTTCGGTGTCACATTTTGGTAATTCTAGCAATATTTCAAATGTTTTCAGTATTATTATAACTCTGTGATCAGTGATCTTTGATATTGCTTTTGTTCATTGTTTTCGGACACCATGAACCACGCCCATATAAGATGGTGAATTTAATCCATGCATGTTGTGTATGTTCTGACTGCTCCACCAGCCAGTCATTCCCTATCTCTCTCTTTTGCTTGGACCTCCCTATTCCCTCAGACATAAAAATATTGAAACTAGACCAATTAACAACCCTACATTGGCCTCTAAGTGCTTAGGTGAAAAGAAGTCTCAAGTCTCTCACTTTAAATAAAATGCTAGAAATGATTAAGCTCAGTGAGGAAGGCATGTCTAAAGCCGAGCTAGGCAGAAAGCTAGGCCTCTTGTGGCACGTAGCCAAGTTGTGAATGCAAAGGAAAAGTTCTTGAAGAAAATTAAAAATACTACTCCAGTGAACATGAGTGATAAGAAAGTGAAACAGCTTTATTGTGATATGGAGAAAGTTTTAGAGATCTGGATAGAAGATCAAACCAACCAGAATATTTCCTTAAACCAAAGCCTAATCCAAAGAAAGGCCCTAACTTTCTTCAATTCTATGAAGATCTGGAGAGGTAAGGAAGCTACAGAAAAAAAGTTTGAAGCTCGGAGAGATTGATTCAGGAAGTTTAAGGAAAGAAGTCATCCTCATAATGTAAAAGTGCAAGATGAAGCAGCAAGTGCTAATAGAGAAGCTGCAGCAAGTTATCCAGAAGACCTAGCTAAGATCATCGATGGCTACACTCAACAGCAGATTTTTAGTGTAGATGAAATAGCCTTATATTGGAAGAAGATACTACCCAGGACTTTCAGAGCTAGAGAGGAGAAGTCAATGCCCAGCTTCAAAGGACAGGCTGACTCTCTTGTTAGGGCCTAATGTAGCCAGTGATTTCAAGTGAAAGCCAATGCTCATTTACAATTCCAAAAAATCTTAGGACCCTTATGAATGATGCTAAATCTACTCTGCCTGTGCTCTATGAATGGAACAACAAAACCTGGATGACAGTGCATCTGTTAACAGCATGGTTTAATGAATATTTTGAGCCCACTGTTGAGAACTACTGCTCAGGAAAAAAAGAAAAAAAAAAGATTCCTTTCAAACTATTATTGCTTTCACAATACTTCTGGTCACCCAGAGAGCTCTGATGAAAATGTATAAGATGTGGGTGGTTTTCATGCCTGCCTACACAACATATATTCTGCAGCCTATGGATCAAGGAATAAGTTTGACTTTCAAGTCTTGTTATTAAAGAAATACATTTCATAAAGCTATAGCTGCCATTGAGAGTGATTCCTCTAATGGATCTGGACAAAGTAAATTAAAAACCTTCAAGAAACGATTCTTCATTCTAAATGCCATTAAGAACATTCATGGGAGGAGGTCAAAATATCAACATGAACAGGAGTTTGGAAGAAGTTGATTTTAACCCTTGTGAATCACTTTGAGGGGTTCAGGACTTCAATGGAGGAAGTGACTGCAGATGTAGTACACATAGCAAGACAACTGGAATTAGAAGTGGAGCCTGAAGATGTGACTGAATTGCTTCAATCTCATGATAAAACTTGAACAGATGAGAAGTTACTTCTTGTGGATGACCAAATAAACTGGTTTCTTGAGACGGAATCTAGAGAAGATGCTGTGAACATAGTTGAAGTGACACCAAAAGATTTAGAATATTGCACAAAATTGATAAAGCAACAGCAGGGTTTGAGATGATTCAAAGAAGTTCTACAGTGGGTAAAAATGCTATCAAACAGCATCGCATGCTACAGAGAAAACTTTCAGGAAAAAAAAAAGAGTCAATCCATGTGGTGAACTTTATTTTTGTCTTATTTTAAGAAACTACCAAAGCCACGCCAACCTTCAGCAACCACCAGACTGGTCAGTGGCTGTCAACATGGAGGTAAGACCCTCCATCAGCAAAAAATAAATAAAAAATAAATAACAACCAACAAAATAAGACTTGCTGAAGGCCCAGATGATTGTTAGAAATTTTTAGCAATAAAGTATTTTTATTCAGGTATGTACTTTTGTTTAGACATTATGCTATTTCACACAGTAGTCTACAGTATAATATAAACATAAATTTTATATGCACTGGGAAACCAAAACAATTCACATGACTCATTTTATTGTGGTGGTCTGGAACTGAACCTTCAGTATCTCTGAGGTATGCCTACACTCATTAGCCACATAAGGCTAGTGGCAAGATATAAAACATTTCCATTGGCACAGAAAGTTCACTGAATGATACTATACTGCTAGACTACTGAGAAGAAATAACCAACTGCTTCGCAAATGGCTCTGCGGGAGAAAACACCCTACATTGCAAATACTCCACAAACACAGGCGCATAACTCTAGCCGAGCTCTCTAACAATGCCTTACGAAAGGAAACACATAACATAATTTGCAGAATCATTCCTAATAGGTGGAAGCTACTTGGAGACTTTTCTCATCTCTTTGAGATATTATAACACATATTAAAATGTCATGCTTTCCACTTTTCTCATTTCACCCATCCTCCACAGGGACCATCACACACTAGAGTTAACACCAAAAACTGGATAGCCTGTACTGAGAGGTGTATATCCTGTGCATGCACATTCTAGAGAATTCCCCAATCACCATAGAAGCCAAAGAATGGACTGTCCTTTAGTCCCTGAGAAAGGTCTGCCAGATATGCAGAGCTCAACTGCTGACCAAGTCATTGGCTGGGTTTGCCTGAGAACAGGAAGAACAGCAGGAGGTGGAGGAGCAAGTGGTAACATGACCTAAGGAACTGGTGATCTGAATTGCTATGTGTCATAGCAATGGGCTCTTCAGACCCACCCTTCAAATGGGCTCTCCAGATCCACCCTAATTCACAGCCCTGGTCTTCAGCAGACTTGTTTGGCCCTAGATAAATGTTGACAGAGCAACCTGACATATAGTTCAAAGAGTTTTCCAGCCACTCCTACTGCCCCACAGAGCCTCATTCTGATTGTCATTGTCCCACGGTTCAATAAGAATCAAAAAGGAAGAAGGAAGGAAACTTAGAAATCATCTATCTCATACCCTGAATCTTATGGATAAGGAAAGCTGAGGCACAGAAAGGGGAAATGAGAGACACAGATTACCAAGGCGAGAGTGTCAGTTTCCATGTCTGTGAACTGGAGGTAAGATTTGTCTCCAAATACAGATGTCATTGTGGCTCTCTCACCAGCACACCTGCAGTCACCAGCCTTGTGCTCCTGTGCTCTCCTGACTCCCAGTTTCCTACTCAACCATGCAGTGATCTGGTGGGATCAGCCACCAGAGAGCCTGTGAGTGAGAATAGCATTTAACCATTTTCCTATGGGCAGGCTTATTCTTTCTATACTGCCTATGTCTTAATCAATAAACAACCCCAACTAGTTGACTCCTGGTCATTCTTTATGGGAAACAGAAGCCTATACCAAGTATAAATCTCTACAAGATCAATTTGATTTGAAGAATAAGGATCAAGACCTGCTGTTCCCAAGTTATAACTCTGATAAAATCACTGTTATCATAAGCCTTGATTTGCCCCATTCATTCTGCCATTATTCTTTCACTCTTCGGGGTCTTAAAACATTTTCCAAGTTTCACATACATACTTCAGATGTAGTTTCATGAGCTACAATGTCTTAATAAGGATTATGATACAGCTATTCAGATTAAGAAAACGACACTGGATAAACCCCACAGATTTAGCTGGGAAGATTGTGTAGGGGTGGAAAGAGCCCTACAAGGGCCAATTTTAGGTCCAAACTTAACCTACATTGAAATTGTGTATAAGACAGGCCTTAGATCCAATGGTGAAAAGATACAGCTTTTTCAATAAATCTCTGGCTCTTTAAATCACAGTCTTGAAAAATCAACCACTGAATTAGGTTATGGATCTGTGGGTACAGCACAGTGAAACATTTAATCAGAGAACAGAAAACTTTCTGGAACAAATAAGCCAAATGAATGCCTAGAAGTGGAAATGTTAAGTAGCAACGTAAGTTCAGAGTACAGCTGTGTCCAAATGAGTCGTCTCTGGCCCAGCAAGCAAAGTCTGTAAAAGATACAGAAGAATTATACTGTTTTTCCTAAAGTCAAACAGTGGACTTTTGCCATGTTAATTCAAATTTTCTGGGGTGAGAGATGAGAAATTAAGAAAGCAAAATGGAATGGTTTTAAAATAAATATGTCCTAGATTATTGCATTGAGATAGGGCTGTTTTTTTTTAGTTTTGGCAGAGAAGTAAGTTGACTGTAACGTCTTTCAAGAGAAATGTCTCGGATTTATTTCAATGACCTTATAGTCTGGGTATGATGGCACCAAAAACACACTGAGTTTGTTAGTTAGTATCTAATGAATCACATTTTATTTGTGTGTTTCAGGTCAATTCACAAGCTCTTGTGCTTCATCTGAGCCAGAAGACACCACTGAACAGATCACGGTTTCAGTGCCTACACCGGCTGGTTTTCATCAAGGTGCAAGAGGGGTTCCAAAAGCCATGCAAGGGATTACCTTTTGCCAAACTAATTATCACAATTATTGAGAAATATGACAAAGACCTAAAAGTATCAAACATTACCTATGTTCGATAGGCTTTGAATAAAAGGTAAGTTAATTTCAACAGGCTGTGATTAAAACTGTCCATAATAATAATGATGATAAAACAATGATCACATATTGAGATTAATAAATGTTACACAAAATGTTTCAAATGTATTTTATCTTCTGTAGTCTATAAGAGAGACACTATAATTTTCCCCATTTTATAGTTGAGGTTTAGGCTGTTTTTGAAGCTTTCCCAGAGTTATATATCTGATATGGCAGAGCCAGGGCCTTCGGGAGAGACACGGGAATACCTTTGTTGAAAATTAAGCTAGACTCTAGTAGTTCTCAGTTGAATTAATTGGGAACAATTTACCAAGTAATGAATAATTGGAACGAAACTGTATATAATAAAATGCTGAACAGTGAAAAAGAGATTCTGAAGTCCTAGAGAGATTCAGCAAAAAAGCAAATCCAAAGCAGAAGGCTCGCAGTGGAAGGTGCAATGTGAGCTGTGCTTTGAAACGGCTCTGACGGTACAAAAAGAGGAACAAAGGCAGGGACAGCAGGATGGAAGGGATTGGAAGGTTTAGGGGTCACAGAAGAGGCCAGCAGGAGAAGACAATATACGAGGGAAACAGTTGTCCACTTTCTGGGTTATTTCTCCAAATTTTTTTTTTTTTTTTTTTTTTTTTTGAGACGGAGTCTTACTCTGTCACCCAGGCTGGAGTGCAGTGGCATGATCTCAGCTCACTGCAACCTCTGCCTCCCGGGTTCAAAAGATTCCCCTGCCCCAGCCTCCCAAGTAGCTGGAACTACAGGCACCCACCACCATGCCTGGCTAATTTTTTGTATTTTTAGTAGAGATGGGAGTTCACCATGTTGGCCAGGATGGTCTTGATCTCCTGACCTCATGATCCGCCCACCTTGGCCTCCCAAAGTGCTGGGATTACATATTCCTCCAGTTTTTAAGCTCACAAGGAACTCAAGGGGCGTTCAGATCAACTCATGTATCATGCAATGACACACCTGATAGGCATTGCGCTGGAAGCTTCCCATGAACTACCACGCAGAAAGCCAGTGCTCTGTAATCCTAATTCAATATAATATTGACTGGGCACCTACAACATACAGATTGAAGCACAAATATTGAGCACAGAAGGATGAAGAAGATGTAATTCTGGTCTGTAGGAAGCTCGTGTAAAAGTATGTAAGCCCACAACTATTTGTAAAATGAGTGGGCCTGGGGATAAGTTATGAAAAGGCACTAAGTGTAAAAGGCACAAAGGAAGAAGTATTCCTTTTTTTCTTTTTTCTTTTTTTTGAGACAGAGTCTTGCTCTGTCACCAGGCTGGAGTGCAGTGGCACCATCTCAGCTCACTGGAACATCCGTCTCCCGGGTTCAAGGGATTCCCCAGCCTCGGCCTCCCGAGTAGATGGGACTACAGGTGCATGTCACCATGCCCAGCTAATTTTTTGTATTTTGGTAGAAACGGGTTTTCACCATGTTGGCCAGAATGGTCTCAATCTCTTGCCCTCATGATCTGCCCGCCTCAGCCTCCCAAAGTGCTGGGATTACAGGAGTGAGCCACCACGCCCGGCCGAAGTATTCCATTTCTTCAGGCAGAAAAGACTTCTCAGTGGTGACATTAGATATGAACCTTCCAAGAGGTGTGTATTATGATGGCTGGAGAAAGAGGAGAATGGAGTCATAAGTGGGAGCAACTGTGTATTAATATAAACATGGAAGGATTCTACATACACTGTTAGTAAGGAAAAATCGCCAGGCGGAGCTGGAGCTGAGATTATAGTCAAAGGGCTTCAGTGGAGCAGCAGAGCCAGGTGGAGTAGTGTTGGAAGACTATGGGGTGAGGAATAACATGATAAGGAATTTGAAGACAAGTGGGGAACCATGGAAAAAAACTGAACATAGCAATGAGATTATTTGATCTCTGATTTAAGATGAAAATCTGGCAGTAAAGGGAAGAATAGGTGGGAAGTTAAAGGAGCCAAAATACCCCTTAACTATTCAAAGAGGATGATGACATAATAATGCCAGCCTGAATTCAGGTGATGGTAAGAAGAAAAGAAGAATTCACAAGCCACAATGGCCAAAGATCAGCCAGGGTTAGTAAATAAAAGATAATTACAATTTCTGACTTTAGTGGCTTGCAGATAGTAGTATCACGAAATAGGACAGGGACAAGACCAAAAGCAATCAGGAATAAATGCTACTTAAACCAGAAAAATAGTCATAATGCTGAACGCATGCTGCTGTAGTCTCAAATAAAACTGGGTGATGGCGTTTTCTATAATGACTATGTAGTCTGCCATGGCGGGTGGCCCAAGGAAGTGATAACAGGGGCAGAGGATCTTAGGTCACCTGTTCACAGTCATAGTTCTCAGGTGTCTAAAACTTGTTCATATGCCTGACAGCTGTTCAACGACTGATGTGAAAAGAATTAGAGGTCTTAGCTGAGGGTCTAGCAAAACAGGTGTTCCTCTTTATAACTGACACCTTAGTGATGACAGAGGAGAGTTTTTTGAAACAAATTAAATCAGTTCTAGTCCTTTTTCCTGCTGAGATGTTTTTGGACTAATCAGAGTCTGCTTTTTCTTCTTGTTGTTGTTGTTGTTTTTCCCAAGAGCATTCACAACTATGGCATAATGATTGGTTTGAAATGTTTGAAATTTTTAAAAATCAAAGGTAGGAGTTGTCTAAGAGTGATAAGGCAATCATTTAATATAGCTCTTTCTGCTGTTTCTATCTTTCTTTATTCTTTTGCAGTCACTTCCAAAAGGTTACCTGCCACATTACAGGTCTGTGTTCATTCCTTTATCAGGGTAGGATCTATAAGAAAACATTCAGCCTGGAGTGGTGGCTCTTTCTCCCTTTGAAAATAGTGCAGTGGCACCACAGATTTTTTGAGGTTTTTTTGTTTTTTGTTTTGTTTTTTTTTTTCGTTTGTCTTGTTTTGTTTTGTTTTGAGATGGAGTCTCACTCTGTCACCCAGGCTGGAGTGCAGTGAAGCCATCTCGACTCACTGCAACCAGCCTCTATGTCCTGGGTTCAACCAGTTTTCCTGCCTCAGTCTCCCAGCGCCTGCCACCATGCCCAGCTAATTTTTGTGTT
This sequence comes from Theropithecus gelada, assembly GCF_003255815.1. Classification (NCBI taxonomy): domain Eukaryota; kingdom Metazoa; phylum Chordata; class Mammalia; order Primates; family Cercopithecidae; genus Theropithecus; species Theropithecus gelada. The sequence goes on from NC_037669.1 coordinate 113,239,715, forward strand.
CTTAGTAGAGTCGGGGTTTCACCATGTTGGCCAAACTGGTATCGAACTCCTGACCTCAGGTGATCCACCCGCCTCAGCCTCCCAAAGTGCTGGGATTACAGGCGTGAGTCACTGTGCCCAGTTTTTGAATTATATATATTTTAAAATATGTTTCCTCCCTTTTAAATCCAAAGTTCTAAGTGGGAGGATATGTGTCCTGGGCATTAGGTCGGAGACACAGAGAGTTCCTGAAGACCTTCACAGCAGTAGATTTCTTGGGCTACAAGGGAGCCCACTTTCTCCAAGGACTGTATTTGTTTAACTTGTCCCTGCATGTGGACTGCCCTGTGGCAAAATCACTGTAAAAGAATGAAGTCTCCTAAGAATTGTGCTTGGGTTTGTACATTCCTTGGTGTCGGCTAAAGCCACAGGAACTTTGGCAGTATTTTGAAGTTACACCCATTCTCTATTGCAATGCAGGTCTGTGAAATAATGCCTTAGCTCTGCCAAAAACCACAGTGATTATCAACAGTGTAAGTAATCAAGTAAAAGCACTTTTCCACAGCACAGTGACCAGATTGTCAAGAATGCAAAAAGTAGTAGCAAAAATTGATTGCCATTTGCAAAGATAATTTCTATCTAAATTATATTACTGTATTGCAACAGTGATGCATAACGTGTGTCCAGCATCTTTGTAATAAACATTTTAGGTTTAATATAGAAATCTCTGAGTCATTAGAAAAGTTCTTTCTCATTATGATGAAGGGGTCATGGTGAACTCAGCACCATTACAGTCTAAAGAGGGAAAAAAAAAAAAAAAAAAAAAAAAAGACAGGCAAGCTACACATGTGAAAAGCAGAATTGCTCCTAGCTGAAATAATAGGAAAAAGTTCAAAATATAGATAGCTGTCTACTATTGAATAATTAATAAAAGCATGGCTGTCTTACATTATCAAGTAGCCTGAGTATTTTTAATGTTCCAATACAATGTGATATGGTCATTGATTTGTTGTTGTTTTAAACTCTTCATTTCTGCAAGGAAAAGAAGACTTTAAATTCTAGCAAACAAGGTCAAATAGATCAACTAAACTAGACCTTCCCGCCCCTCACAGATACCCCTTGTGCTGCTGCTTCAATTATTCCTGACATTGGTATTCAATAACTCAGGCTGGCAAGATGGTTTTAGAGCTCCACCCCAACCCTACACTGCTGGAAAATCTTATTTAAATTGAATTTTTCACTCTTCATCTCTTCGTTTCAGAACCAGGAAGATGTCTGCTGAAAAGCATCAGGCTGGCTGGCATGGTGGCTCAAGCTTGTAATCTCAGCACTTTGGGAGGCCGAGGCGGGAGGATTGCTGGAGGGCAGGAGTTCGAGACCAGCCTGGCCAACATAGTGAAACTCATCTCTACTAAAAATACAAAAATTAGCCAGGTATGGTGGCCCATGCCTGTAATCCCAGCTACTCAGGAGGCTGAGGCAGGAGAATAGCTTGAACCAGGGAGGTGGAGGTTGCAGTGAACCAAAATTACGCCACTGCACTCCAGCCTGGGTGGCAGAGCGAGACTCTGTCTCAAAAACAAAAAAAAAAGAAAAAGAAAGAAAAGCATCAGGTCTTACTGGAAATTAATGCAGTGGAAACACAATTCTCTTGAGCCTTGGGTCTCCTCCCAAGATTAGTAGGTGTGACTCAGTGGTTCAAAACCAGGCTGCTTATTTGAGTGGCCTAAGGGGCTTTTTAAAGATACTGATCGCTAAGCACAGCCTTCTCCAGGGACCATCTAATTAAAAATCTGAGGAGGGTGGAGGTCAGGCATCAGTCGGTCTATAAGCCCATCTCCCCGCCCCACTACCCAGTGAGTCTAATGTCCAACCTGGTTTGAGAATCAGTTTCATGTTCTAGCATGCCTGTGAGGAGAGAGAATTTTGTGAATGATTGCACCTGTTTACCCTGAGAGCAGGTGTGCTCAAACTTAGATGTCCATTGGAGACACTGGAAGATTTTAAGATCGATGATATTTGGGTCTTACCCTGGAGAGATTCTGATTTTCTGTGAGTGGACAATCACCCCCAGGTGATTCCAATGTGTGGCCAAGTTTAAGAAATGCTGTTGCCGAGCTATGAAATCTATGAGGGCTGTGCTTATTCACTTACCTCAAAGCCTGAGGAAGTGCATTATGAGTATTTACAAGATAGGACTCAGTGTAACCAGTAAACGGCCCACTGGAAAAAAAAAAAAAACAGGATTCCCTCCTGTGTCAGAACTATCAGATGCTGATGACTAGACTGTGCAGAAATAAGCACATAAATGAGTGTCTATTTTGAGTAATAAGATGAGTAGTATCCATAGAAACAACTGACGGATAATCATCGTAGCTAATTAGATAAGTGATTTCCAAAACCTATTTGAATGATAACTAACGTAATAAACTTCAGACTTCATATTCAGCAACATATTTTTCCCTACTCCTCTTAATGGTCTGTCAAGGGTTGGCAATTGAGTCAATAAAAGTCATGGTTTTAATCCTCAACGATGTTGATTTACCCTTGCAGAAAGAATTACTGAGTGAAGATTGAAGTAGCATTCAGCCACGAGCATAGGTTTTGGAGTCAAACAGAGCAGGGTCTGAGCCCCTTGCTCTGCTGTTTGTTAAGCAGTCAGCCACAGGAACATGGCTGAACCACCCTCTCCTGTGTTCTCCTCAGTACAAAGGAGGTGATACTATCTATTCCACAGCACTGCCGTAAGAATTAAAGACAATTTCTCTCTTAAAATGCCTGCACAGACCTATTACTAGAAAAATCACAGTATTGTTCAAATCATTTCCTAAATTTGGGGGCTGTTCAGAGTTAACATGATATCAGAATTAAATTACTCTGGGCTGGGCCCAGTCGCTCACGTCTGTAATCCCAGCACTTTGGGAGGCTGAGGCAGGTGGATCACCTGAGGTCAGGAGTTCGAGACCAACCTGGCCATCATAGTGAAACCCCATCTCTACTAAAAATACAAAATTAGCTGGGTGTGGTGTCATGTCTGTAATCCCAGCTACTCAGGAGGCTAAGACAGGAGAATCACTTGAACTTGGGAGGCGGAGGCTGCAGTAAGCTGAGATTGCACCACCGCACTCCAGCCTGGGTAATGGAGCGAGACTCCATCTCAAAAAAACACAACTAAATCACTCTATAAAAGATGACCATGTATAGAGGTCACACAACTCCTTATTGCCATCTCACCAGAAAACACAGTAGTGCAATAATTGGGTTTAGCCACTATATTTTTCAGCACATCTTGGGTTGTGGTTTTTGTTGTTGTTGTTGTCATTGTTTATTTGTTTTTTGTTTTTTTTTGCCAAAGAACAAGATATTTGGAGGTTATCCCTGGTGCTATTGCCCTTCCTGGGCCACAATGATTCCCTTCAACTATTCTTCAGGGTTAGGACAACTGGATTATCCTTAATGTTTCTTCATTTCTCTCTCTTCTGTTTCTGCCTCAGTGCAGCTCCCAAATCCACACCTCACAAACAATTTTTGAAGCTTAATAGAAACAGAGGACGCTGTCATCCATCTTGCTTGCAGAGCTAACCAAATATGCCTGTGTGATGTGCTCAGACCCCTCTGTTCCTCTGCCTGCTCCCCAGAGTCAGTGTCCTAGAGCTTGGAAAAGTCCAAAGTTCGCTGCTCTGGCTCCCTCATTTTATATGTAGATGCATCATAGCAACTACCTCAGCAGAAAGATTCTAATTGACAATGTGCTGTTGCACGCTCGAGGTACATCTCAGCAGTTCTGTAAGGGAGATATCATTATAGATGAGTAAACAGAAGCCCAGAAAAGATGTGACCTTCCTGCAGTCACACAGCTGGCAGAGCTGGGATGAGAACCAAAGCCTGCTAATCCCTGGTTGAGTGTTCTGTTCATGAGGCAAGTTTGCTGCTTTCCAGTTTTTCTCAGACTCTCTGTCTATAGCGCCACCATCCTGAAAGTGTCATCCATTTGCAGCACAGGGGTGAAGCGATGTGAACCTTTCCCTGTGACACTTTCTGTCAGATAAATGTTTTATGGTCAAATGCATGACTGACAGCATTCAGCCATCCAGCTAGGTCTCACACTGTAAAGCAAAATCAAGTGGTCCTAGGAGGTCCCCAAAGCTGCTCCACAACACTGATGCTGCAAATTACATTACACAGGAATTCTGTGAGCTCTCCATGGAAGAGCCAGCCCCATTGCTCTGCTCTCTCCAAGACTGATGTGCTTGACCTTTGAGCTGGGGAGCCCCGTGCAGCAGTGCCTGTGCCTGAGAGCGGCACACGTGGGACACTGGGCTTAGAATGGAAAATAGGAGGAAAAGATGACATTCTTATGAGCAACCATTTGCCTTGGGGTAGATACATCAAAAAGAAGCAACTACAGCCACTCGGAGTCTACCAAGGGCAGAAAGATATGACCACTAGTGAAGAGAAATTGTTTAATTGCCTGTTACCTCTACTGCCATAAGAGGGATGCTACAGAAAAATAAAAACATATGAACTCTCTACAGATATCATTGGCATGCTAGTAAGAGCATCCAGCAATAATAAGCCCCCAAAATATCAGTTGTTCATGGAGACTATAAAATCATGAAAGAATCTCAGGATTGGCAAGCGTAGAGTATCATTAGATTATTGATGTTATTGTTATCCTTAAAGACTGTGTAAGTCAGTTCCTTCTCGAATGCAGGAATTGCCATAACAATATTCCCACCAAGAGATAACATAGTCAGAGAGACCCCATATGTAGTTTCCCAAAGTGCAGTACACATTGCCTGGTATTGCAAGTATTTTAGAAAATACAGGGATCAAACATTTTACATTTTTTCGGTTTTTTTTTTTTATTGTACACATTAGAAAAAACACAACCAGTACATTAAACTCATGATTTCACATCAATTACTGTTTAGGATTAGGGTAATTTTTTTAACTAGAAAAAAATAAGTTGACTTGAAAATATTTAATATTATTATACTAAATAATATGTAATATATTAATATTATTATGATATTAAATAATATATAATGTAATATAATATATTAATATTATAATATTATATATTATGTAGAGTATAGATGGTGCATGGCTTTGGTGAAAGTAGTGAACACTAAAATGACTAAACTTGGGGAAACATTTGTGTTCTAGTTACAGACATTATGGGCTTTGGAAGTACAGTGACTTGACTCTGAATCCTGGATCTTCTCTCCCATACTTTGGTGAGATTTAAGTCAGTCTCCCATCTATAAAATGAGGACAATGATACCAACCTCAAAGGATATTAGCAAAGATTCAATTAAAAGAGATACCACAGGTGAATGACCCAGCATATGTGCTGAGTGACTATCATTATTATTGTAACTGCCTGGATAGACTCCATAGGCGAAATAAACCAAGCCCTATCAAGAAAAGAGAGTTTGCCTAATTTAGAGAAGCACCACAATTAGACACGAAACTAAAGGAGTCGATCCTGCCTATAGTTGGCTTGCCATCCTGCCCCATCTCCAGGACTATCACAAACCTCCCCAGGGTTTACAGCCTGCTCACAGCTACCCTAGAGTTGGTCAGCTGGTGGACGCCAGGGCTGTCATATAGAGATGCTAAAGCCCTCCAGATGTAGGTGCTGATGCTCTGTAAAGTTGTCTTCCTGAACAGCACGCTTGTATTCCAAGCACACAGCTGACAGCTCTGCCCCATTGCTAAGCCAGAATGGGAGCAGCCTGCAACCTGACCACAATGGGAAACATGAGATGTCTCAGTCATAGCTTCCTTGCCTTGCCTTGCCCTTCAAACACTGCAGTCCTGTGGGGATTTCTTCAACAACCTTGTGCTGGCAGAGGACTGCAATGAATCGAAGCAGCCATTGCGTCCCCAAGAGAAAGCTTCTAAACAGGCAGACATCAAGCATCAAGCTCAGGATTGTCATCCAGCCACAAGGCTCAGCTGCAAGGCTGATGTCTCAGAGAGCCAACAAAGGGCGTTCAATGTCACCTGGCAGATTCAGGGGTCATACTTATTATCATTATTTTCTTCTCATAAACATGACATGTACTCAATGAAGAAAATGTAAAAGGTACAAAAAACATATTTAAAAAATAAACTTTCCCAAATGCCACAGCCCAAAAAAACCTTACATTTTGATGTTTCCTTCCAGACTTTCCCTATGAAATTTTTTTTACAGTTGCATTTGCACTATTTATACATTTAACATCATGTTAGAATTGCCCCATATCATTAAGTTTTCAAAATGTTTTTCATCATGATGAGATCATTGTGTCTTATAATATATTAATACTATAATGTGCTTGACCAATCCCCTATTATTAAATGTTTAAATTTTCATGTTTATATTATGATAAATAATTCCAAAATAAATATCTTTGTGCGTACATCTTTGTTAACATGTCAAATTATTTCTAAGTGTGGAATTACTGGATTAAATTGTATCAATGTTTTGAGTTTCTTGACACATACCATTAAATTGCTTCCCAGTAAGATTATATTACTTTTCAGTCCTACAACAATCATATGAAATTGCCATCTCACCAAATTCTTGCCACAGATTTATCCTTTTAAAATTCTTTGCTAATTTGACAGAAAGAAAATGATGTCTGCATCATTTTTCTCTGCATTTCTCTATTGCTTTCCATTTTTTACATGCCTTTTGCCATTTGTTTTTCCCTCTTCTGTGAACATTCTGATCATGCCCTTTGCCCCTTTAGCTTTTGAGGGGGCTTTTTTTTTTTTTTTTTTTTTTGCTAAGATCTATAATTAAAATCATTCTCACTTCACTTTCTCTCAAATCTATTATAACTAATTTCTCTCCCACTGAAAGAACAGTACATGGTATTGTCTTTTGTATCAGGGTTAAAAATGGTTCCTCTGTCATTTATTCCTTTGTGTAATTGGAATATAAAAACTTTTCTTTGTGAAATGCAACCTGACACTTAAACTCGTTTAGGAAAATATATAATGGGTTATGCTTATTTTAAATTGCCTTGTGTTTATTACTGTTCGGGAATGTTTTACTTCATGAATTTTAATTTCATAGACTAGACAAACTTTTGGTTTAGAATACAAGATTATGGTTTTTATGGAGTTATTAAAATAAGAACAGAAACATGGTCAGTTGATTTACTTTCAAAGATTGTATCTCTGCATTAACTTTCTCCATAAACAATGCCTGAAATGACCCAGAACAAAATACATTAAACTTACCTTAGGTTTAATGAAACAGAAACTAACCACCACAATGTTTATGAAAGAAACATCTACATACAAGTGACCCAGATAAATCTCTCCTTCTCCAGGAGCCTTCTCTGAATCCCCCAGGCAGAATTCCTCTCTTTCTCCCCAGAATACCCACAATTTATTGTCTGTGCCCCAGTGATGTTAACCATTAAAATCTACCTCATGACTGGGTGCAGTGTCTCACGCCTGTAATCGCAGCCCTTTGGGAGGCCGAGGTGGATGGATCACCTGAGGTCAGGAGTTCGAGACCAGCCTGGCCAACATGGTGAAACCCCATCTCTGCTAAAAAATGCAAAAATCAGCCAGGCGTAGTGCCGCCCACCTGTAATTCTAGCTACTCTGGAGGCTGAGGCATGAGAATCGCCTGAACCCAGGAGGCAAAGGTTGTAGTGAGTCGAGATCGCACCACTGCACTCCAGCCTGGGTGACAGAGCGAGGAGAAAAAAAAAAAAAAAAAAAAAAAACACTACTTTAAACTGGTGATGTGCATAGCTGTCTTCCTCCATCAAGGTGATTCGTTTTCTGAGAGCAGGAACAATGTTTTCCTTATCTGTGTATCCACATGTGACACCAATAGGGAGCTTTCGATGTAGTAGATACTCAGTAAACATAGGTTGAGGTGAACTTTGAGAATCTGAGAAGGGGCCTATGTGAAACAGTGAAACCACCACAGGCTGTGGAGCCAGGAGTCAGCTTGGAATCTGCCTCTGATACTTAGCAGCCATGAGACTCCAAGCCAGTTAATTTAGCCTCCTGAGCAGCTTTGTCTTCTAATATGGGAATAACAATGCCTATCAGGCAGGCGCTGAGGGTTGGCTACCCTAATACCCATTTCCAATCCATTTCACCCTTGCCTTCCTCAACTATAAAGAGTAGGAAGCTAAATCCCCAATTTCCCAGCTTCTCTTCCGCTGGGAAATTTATGGGCCATAGCTCTTGCCAATGAGACAAAAACAGAAACAGTTGAGGGGTTCCAGGAAGGCATTGTTCACACACTCTAGGCAAAGTGAAATGTCAGCACGATGCCTAGAGGTACAGCACCCACTCATGGTTATGAGACCAAAACAGGAAGACAATCACCAGAGGGCAAAGGAAGATGGAGTGAAAGCTACAGTTTGGGACCTGTAGGGGCATCACCGAGAATGGATTCGACAGCTGCCTCCCTCTGGCTTCTTCTTATCTGAGAGAAATCATCCATATTTGTTTAAGCCACTGTGAGTGGGATGTATTTCTATAATTGATCCCAAATACATTCCTAAGTGGCCCCTCTACCTTATAGGATTACTGTAAACACGACACGTAAGTAATTTATGTCAAGTGTTTTGTACAGAACCTAATGCATCATAAGCATTCAACGAGAGGTAGCTTTTAACAGCACGAGATGGAGTGCGGCATTGCTGGGGGACAGGGTTCTGGAGCATGGAGCAGGTGAGAATTTCAAGCGAGACACTGGAGCTAGCAGCAGAGAATGGAAAAGGAAGGACCTTATAAGTCACATTAAGGACAGGAATATGTCCTGAGGGCAACAGAAGGGAGTGAGTTGAGGAGACAGAATGGGACTGGATGTGCTTGATGATCTCATTCTCTGAGCTCCTGGAAATGAAATCCCCTTTAGCATCCATCCACACCCCACCCCCACCCCACAGCGCTAGAGACTTTGCAAGAACTCATGAGGTCTCACATAAACTGTTCCCAAACCAGGCTCCTTTAAAAACTTTTTTTCATTTCAGGCTTCTCTTAAAGTCTACTCTGACCTTAATGTACCACTGTCTAGTGGTCTAGGGCTGGGTACACACCCCCAAAGACCACCCCCTCTGTGGCTGGGTCCCCAGTATTGCGCCCAAGTGCTAAAGACCTGTCTCTACTTCTTCTAGGTATCTGCCTTTGGTGTCTCATTAATCAACAGCCCAGAGCTTCATAGATAGTGGCCTCTTGGGGCCTTAGCTAACAAAATATGGGGCCAACCTGTCTTCTCCCCCTTCCAGGTCTACTTTCTGAGTTTACATATCCCTAGAGTAATGTTCCCATATGTGAAATGATGGATGCTAATTCTCTGGGATATTAGTATCTCATAACACAAAATCAAATCATGGTCAAATAAGTTGGTAAAATATGAGGTTAAACAGTTAAACAGATTTTTTTTTTCCTACATGACTTGTCAGAGCTTCTATAATATTACTGCATATATGTGAATATATAGAGAGAGATATATATAGTGCAGCATTTCCCATACTTGTTTGTCTGCAAGTCTCTCAGTCCAAGAATATCTCAGGGGCTAGTGCTCCATGGGACATATTTGGGGAAATCCTGTCTTAGAAAAGCAGATTTCTGAATTCCCGCCTATAGTGGAACACCCCTCCCCCGCCCCTAAATATGCTCTCCACTCTACAGATTTTCCCACGTTCCTAGTCACAGACTGGCCCTTACTTTTCTTCTCACACAGACACCCACCACCACCAGCCTCAAACCTAGATTCCAGGCCCACTGGCTTTTTGCCACTCCGTGAATAAGTCATGGTCCTCCCACCCCCCCAGGCCTTTGCACAAGTGATGCTCCCTGCTTGGAAAGTCCTTCCACCTCTACTCCACCAGGGAAGCTCTTGTTGCCATTTCAAGACCTGACTTGAATAGCATACCCACTGTGAAATTCTCCCCAATTATTCAGGGCCAAGTTAATTACTCCCACCTCTATGGTTCAAGAGAACTTTGCAATTACTCCTGCTGCCGCATTTATTACATTGGTTATACCGGCAGGCTCATCTTCCTTTCTGGGCAAGCTATTAATCCCCCATGTAGTGTTTTTCCGTAAGTCTGCTCCATGTAATCAGCAGATCATGAGCAAGCATAAGTTTTATGAATGAATGAACAAACAACCACATGGAAGTCCACAGGGACTTGCTTCTCTGTATCTTTATCAAGGATGTTATGGATTAAGGTCAGACTCATTACCACTGCAGATATCAAGGTCCCACTACAAGCCCAAGGAACAGGATCAGATGCCAAACTCCTGCAGCCCTCAATTACTTTGTTGTTTAAAGTGGAAAACGTAAATAAATTTATATTAATGGCTAACAAAGTAGAAGAAAGCAATTCTAGTTTTAATATTAAACTGTAACATCAATAGTCAATCAGTATTTTACATGCCATGTGAGTGATAAGGATTACCTTGTCTCTGGTCCCTCTCTACAGGTTGTCTTCCAAAAAGGAATGGGTCTCCTGCAAATATCCATGGAAACGAGCCACTGCTGAGTACGCAAGGCAATCAATTCCAGTCAGTTACAAGACTTGTATCCCAGCCTCACCCACACCAATTACACTAGGGAAGGGACAAATGCTTCCCCAGCCATGGACACTGTGGTGGTGAATCATGTCATAAGCTCACTGCATCACACCAATCACAACCTCAAGGTTGGACCCCAGCCCCCTAATCCTGCCAAGAAAGGCACTAATGCCTCTGCAATCACAAACACTTGGCTGACAGGATAGGCATGGAGGCAAGATCTTGCCAGATCATTTTGCTATCAAATCCCAGCCCTTAGAGATGGGTACAATGGTTCATGCCTGTAATGCCAGTGCTTTGGGAAGCTGAGGCAGGAGGACTGACTGAGGCCAGGAGTTCAAGACCAGCCTGGGCAATACAGTAAGACACAATCTCTACAAAAAAGAAAAAGAAAAAAAAAAATAGCTAGACATGGTAGTATGCACCTATAGTCCCAGCTAGTTGGGAGGATGAGGTGGGAGAATTTCTTGAACCCAGGAGGTCAAGGCTGCAGTGAGTTATGATTGTACCACTGCACTCTAGCTTGGGCAACAGGGTGAGGACCTCCCTGTCTCAAAAAAGTAAGAAGAAATAAAATAAAATCCCAGCCTCTGATCTTGCTAGAAGATGGGCTGCTGCTCCCAGAATCTAGTTCTCCCCCCAGAGATGGATTCCCAACCCTGTTAGATGGAGGCATGCTGCCCTGGAATACCATGGGTAACAAGGGGTCAGACACCTGCTATGGCACCTGGCAATGATCTCTCTGGCCATTTTTCCCTGATATAGCCAACAAAATGTGCCAACAATTTATTGTGTATTTGGTGAGGAGGAAAATTGGGCTTGTTTGGTTGGTTGTTGCCCTCTCTTCTTTGGTGAGAGAAGTGCCAGGTACACTAAGGAACTGGTAGCCAACAAAAGTGTGAAAGCTGATGTAGGGGCAATACCACCCAAACAGCTACTATCACCCTAAGAGCTGGGGACCACATTCACCATCTCCACTTCACATTCAATTTATTCATGCTGGCATTCACTGTCATTCACAACCACCAGCATAGCACATCACAACAGAGCAGAGCTAGACTGGACGCTCCCCGAGAAACTCAGGAGCTCTCTGAATATATAACAGGGAAGGAGTTGCAGAAGGCCGATTGGACTTTTAAACTTTGTAAGCCTACTGACAAATAGAGGAGTTGATCTTTTACACTCTCAATGACTCTGGCAGTTAATATGCACCTCAGACTATGAAGTTGGACTCTGAATGTCACATATGGAATCCCCAAGCAATATGATATTGTGGAGGGAATGAAGGTAGCAAAATGATAATAATAACAATTATTTATTCAGCATCTACTATGTTCCAGGTCCTGTACTTAGCATTACTAAATGTTATTTATTTTATCCCAAAATAGGACTTGGGTATTGCTCTTCCATTCTACGAATGGAGAAACTGAAGCTCAAGGAAGTTAAGTTACTAGCTCAAAGTAAAAACAGCAGTGAGTGGCCAGGTGTGGTGGCTCAAGCCTGTAATCCCAGCACTTTGTGAGGCTAAGGTAGGCGGATCATGAGGTCAGGAGATCAAAACCATCTTGGCCAACATGGTGAAACCCTGTATCTACTAAAAATACAAAAAAAAAAAAATAGCTGGGCATGGTGGCGCGTGCCTGTAGTCCCAGCTACTTGTGAGGCTGAGGCAGAAGAATCACTTGAATCCTGGTGGCAGAGGTTGCAGTAAGCCAAAATGGCGCCACTGCACCCCAGCCTGGGCGACACAGAGAGACTCTGTCGCAAAAAAAAAAAAAAAAAAAAAAAAAGCAGTGAGTTAAAACACACACCTCTCTGAATCCAAAGTTCTTGAGTCTCCCTAAAATTGTAGCTGCTAGTATTAAAATAGTCACAGTCAACTTACTAGAATATAAGTTTGGGGGAGTTTTTGCCACAAAATTCAAATAACTGAATACCAGGGGCAAAGCCCAAACTTTATCATCTTCCAATTGACTTTTCACATGGGAGATTGTTGTACATGGTTTCCATGCATTGGATTTACATGAATCCATGAACCAAACTGCCTCCTTAAGTGTCTTTTTCAGGAGGATAATTTAATCAATGTAATCTTTATCTTTTTCTTTGTTGAAATCCAAATGATAGTGCATGTCTAAATATGAACAGCAGACATGAAGGAAGGGAAACAGGAAGAGCAACAGCAAAGTCAACCAGAGATCTAAAAATGGGAAAAACTGGTCTTCACAAACATGTAAAATATGCAATTAGGAATGCACAAAAACTTCTACTTCAAGATAGAGAAAATATCTCTGCCGATGTTAATTTGGTTGATGACTCATGTTGAAATAACATCTGTTTACAACTCAGCGTTCTTGTCCACACCGTATTCTTTGCATCTTTCTTTAATTCAAGTCATTCTTAACACGTCCCTCAACACATAAGATATCACTTCCCAGGTTTCTAGGGTGGGCTACTTCCATGTTTCTGTCACCACCACTACTGATGAGGTTTCTGGCCCTTCCTCTAACTGTGAGTTCCTTGAGGGCAGGGTCTTTGCTGTATCTTTCTTTCCTAGCATGCAACTAATACATAATGAAAAGCTGGATTACCCACATTGAATTTTTTCATCTTTATAAATTAGTATTCAGACAAATGAAATTTAAAACTGGAACTCAATATCATGATTGGTTCAAGTTAATGTTTTAATCTATCTACAGAAGGCTGTGCAGTTGCAGGTAGCAATACCCAGCTACGAAACCCCAGAAGGGCCTAACTCAAAACTGTGTAAATTACAGCCACTTACATGGAACCAACTACATCTCAAATTCCTGCCCAAGAGAAAGTTGATTCTGTTACCTTTCTGTATGTCATGAAACAAAAACTTTTAAGTCCCAGAAGTTTCTCAAATGATGTCAGTGGCTTAGTGTCATTTAGCACATATTGAGCACACTCTTTCTTTAGTTTTAAATGGTCCTAAATAATTCCAACCTCACCATTTTCTAAATGGTCTTCCTCTTTCTGGATTCTCTTGAAAGGTGTTTTTAACATCTGGGACTTTCTCCTAGAGTTGTGTGACCTTAAGTAACCATTTAGCATCACTGACTCTCAGCTCTCTCTGCTTGAACATCTACAAACTCTGCTTTCATGTGAGAACACACAGAACTCAAGCACATGCCAAGACAGAGACTGGCAGGACTTGTGCTGGGCTGATCCAGGCAGTAGCAATCCGGCTTTGGAGATTCCAAATATGAGTCCTGTAGACCACAGAATATTTCATTCTTGAATAAGTTAAGTCCTTATGGGGTAGTTGAAAATCTTATACATCAAATGTGAGCCAATCATAAAAGATCCAGCTTCCTATGAAGAAAAATTGGTAGAGTGGTAAATATAAGGAAGATCAGATCCTATTCTAAATCTTACTTGAGTTGTGGACAGCACTAACAGCTGTGGGTAAACGTAGAAAGCAGAAGGGAGACCAAGTGCAAGGAAATTACTCCCGGAACCTTGGGGAGCAAGGAATCATGCCAGGATCCTTTCTGAAGTCCTGTTTTGCTGAGTCAGTATTAGTTACTTCTGAGGATGGTCCTAGAAGACTTTCTTTCCCGTTAGTTCCATTTATTTCCCCAACACTACAGAGGAATGTCAAAACACAGGCAATTACTCCAAGGTCTGAAAGTCTCAAGTAACAGATCTTACTGCCACATCCATTCTCTTGAAACATGAATTTCATAATGCCATTCCCTTTTCCAGGACTTGTGGCATCTCCCTCCTACTCTCACATCAATCGATCAATCAGTTCATGCTACTCAGCATCCTGTTTGGTGCATAGCCCTCTGCTACACACAGGAAAAACCAAGTCATTCATTTGTTTCATTCATTCAAAAAACGTTTATTGAGCACCTAGTAAGTGACAGAAGCCATGCTGGGCACTGGAGGGAGCATAGACGGATAAGGCATGGCCCCTGCCCTAGAGAAACTCAAACTTTCCTGGGGTTTGCAAATGGGTAAACAACAATTACAACACACTGTGATAAGCTGACACTAAAAATATGTTCACAGAGTCCCGCAAAGCCCTAGAGAAGGCATAGCAGAGAAGAACACACATCAGCTGGGCTGTGAGGGATGAGCAGACATTCACCAGAGGACAAAGCAGGAAAAGGGTACCCCAGAGGAAGGGAATAGCGACGTGCTGTGTTGACCTAAGTCAAACATGGGAAATAATGAGAAAATCGGGCTATTACTATACATCATTCGGTGATTAATTATGTGATAGGTATTACATGTAAGTTTTGGGATAGTAGAAATCAAGAAATCAGAACCTGGGATAATCAGAGAAAACCTCAGTCTTCTTCCAAGTTATTTCACTGCTCTCCCCAGGTAGAATGGTGAGGGGCAAAGCACACAGATCTGAGAGAGAGATCTGAATCAGAATCACAGAGCCACTAAAAAGTAGGTCAAGTAGGTTGTAACAAAATTAATAATGCAGGAATTTTCACAGTCTCCCCCAACTCACTCATTAAAACAGCTTCTTGCTAGTCTTCTTTCCCCTTATATCCAAGGAAAGTCTATCTCTTTGAGACCAGTGATTTCGGGCTTTGGAATGCAGAGTCATGATGGGGCCTGGAGATAAATAAGAGGCCCACAAGCCAGGACTGGGGCTGATGAGATGCTTGGAGCTCAAGCCGGTGCAGGGTGAGAGAAGTGGGGGAGATCACAAAAAGTTGAGGATTCCTCTTTGAGGCATTCTGGAAACCCAAGGAAAAATTCAATTATTCTGAAACTCTTTTTTGGTTATAGATGGATGTGGTTTTGTTGTTGTTGTTTACTTTGTTCTGTTTTGATTTTTAACCAAAACACTATCTGAGACTGGGCTACACAGTTCAAGGTTTTAGAAGCACACATCCCATTAGCAGTGTAACGACGGATGTTAATTCATCCTCTCCACTTTGCTTATCCGCAAAATGGGAACCTACATATGGAAGAGATTTCATGGAGATGAAAAGAAATAATTAATGTAGACTCCTGGTAATCAAAAAGGATACTTTCTTTTCTACTGCTACTCATGCCCTTTCATTCCTTTATTCATTCAATTCATAAATTTTGATCACCTGCTACTGGTACACACTCTGCTAAATTCCTTTTTTGCCTATAGAAATCTTGCCCATCTTAAGCATTCTTTTTTTTTTTTTTTTTTTTCTGTCCAGCACCCTTTTCCCTCTTCTTAAGGAAATATCCCCATCCTGGGGTTGCCACAAGCTGGCCTGTCATGGTTTTTCTCCTTGGCCCAATACCTTTTCCATGTGGTGGGTCCATCACCCCAGACAGGCCAACCAGAGTGATGTCTTAGGCTTTTTTCAAACTGGAGCTGAGAGAATGACTTTTTTCCCTCTGGACTTAAAGCTTTAAAGATGTAACCATAAGCAGCTAAGAGCCTTAATTCCAGCCACCAGTTTAGAAAATTCTGAGAGGATGAAAAAAATAGAAGACAAAAAAAAAAAAAAAAAAAAGAAACCAAGCTCCTGCTTCAGTCATGCCCTGCTCCAACCCCAGCCTCCCTAGGGCCTGATTATATGAGTCCATAAATGTAACCCTATTTGCTAGGTTAATTTGAGGTGGTTTTCTCCAGGTGCTAATCAAAGAGTTCCAGCTAACACAGTATCTTCCCAGACCTCGCTGAATTCCCCATCTCCTTATTCTTTAGGCCAGGCAGACATCCTTGGAGCATGATTGCCGACGCTATACAGCTTGCCTCTGACAATGTCCGTTTACCATTGCTGCATAACTCTTCTTCCCAAACACCATGCTTCTTCATGCCACAGGCCTCATTACTAATCATGTAGTAATCACTAAGTGTGTTGAGATCAAACAAACACCAACTTAATCTATAAAAGCTAGAAAGAGTCTTAGAGAATCGGTTTAAAATTCTCTGGAAACTCAGAAACATATAGTGATTTTTTTTTTCTTTCTCTAACAAACATTCCCCGGGAGGAAGCAGAAAGATGGCCACATAAATGTGTACTGCAATTCTTCTTGAGTTACCATAAAATAGCATAATATTAGTTCATGGATAAAAGTGTATGTGTATAAATGCACCCAGCCATATCTTATTATAAGGGAGTATCACACTCAGGATTCCTGACTCTGAATGTAATTAATTATCTCCAGAGACACAAAAGCATAACATATAATTTAATTTTTATGTGAATTTAGCAATAGATATTAAATCCTTAAGAAGCACGCATACCTTTTAACCCAGCAATTCTGTTTCTGGCAATTTGCCCTAAGACAAGAATTTGGAAGTGTTTAGAGATTTAGCCATATTCGTTTTTATTCAAACATTGTGAAAAATTGCAAGAGATTGAAAAATACCAAGTAATCCATTCATAGGGAATTAGAGAAATTAATGACCTATTCATACAATGGGATTCTATTTGAAAAAAAAAATCACATTAGAGAATAATACTTGCACTACTTTAAGTGAAAAAAATTAGGTTGAAAATGACGTATATATGGAAAGGTCCAATTTTGTATGTGTATATTTAAATGTACATAGGCATACACATGAGTGAACTGGAAGAACAGACATCATAATGTTAATAGTGTATATGTCTGGGTTGCAGCATTATACATGAGTTTTACTTTCTCTTTTTTGCTTATTTTTATTTCCGGAGTTCTCCACCATAAACATATACTTATGTAATTAGAAGGAAACAAGAATGAATATTTTGTAAATATACAGGAAATTGTTCTAAGAAAACATCTAATCCAAATTCCTCATGTTGCAGAGGAGGAAACTGAGGCCCAGAGCAGTTCTATAGCTTGTCCAAGGTCCCTGAGTTAGCAGATGACAAAATTAGCACCCTACGCCCAGGGCAGGGTACTTTCAATCCCCACCATGGGTATTGTGTTTTAAAAGTCCAGCTAGCCAGGCACGGTGACTCACGCCTGTAATACCATACTTTAGGAGATCGAGGAAGGTGGATCACCTGCGGTCAAGAGTTCGAGACCAGCCTGGCCAACATGGTGAAACCCCATCTCTACTAAAAATACAAAAAATTAGCTGGGTATGGTGGTAGGCACCTATAATCTCAGCTATTTGGGAGGCTGAGGCAGGAGAATTGCTTGAACCTGGGAGGCAGAGGTTGCAGTGAGCCAAGATTGCATCATTGCACTTCAGCCTAGAAAAAGTCCAGCTAACTTCATTTAACTCTGCGTTTGGAAAGGATCATTTTAAAACAGCACACTCATATACGGGAATGATAACAAACAGAAATACACCCTTGAATTTCATCTCATGCTTGGGTTTCAGTGCTGTACAAAAATAGTGCTGGCATTACCTCCTGGCATTGTATTATAGGATGGGATTTATTATGAAACTGGGACCAAATTCTTCAGTTTGGAACAATTAATAGGCATAACATAGGTTTAGAATTAGTGAAGTCATATTTTTGCAGCTGCTGTAGTTCTCAATTCTTCCACAGCTTAATTTGCTACCTTTGTGATTTTAACAAATGGAAAGATGTGTGTTCATTTATAATAATTGGCTATATGCTTCCACTAGATTACAAAAATTTGATGATTTTCAGGAATCATAACAGACCATGACCTATAAATTCAATTTCCAATGGTAAAAATCTCCTGACCAGAGTGGATGTTGATGACGAACTAATAATGTGTTCTGTAACAATCTGTTTTGAGCACTGAATTGACCTGTAAGTGTTCCAGATACTGCCTGATGAAAATGGGTTTTATTATTTTCCATTAGCAGCTGCTACAGCAAAGTGAACCACGAGTCCATAAGGGAAATAAAAGTGTTTCCCTCTTCTCAGTCGCCTCCGCTGCAAATGTAAACAAAACTACCTTCTTCTTCCTTTCCCTCCTCCCACCTCTGAAATCTCTACTTTCAAGGACCATGGCTGGCGAATGCTGCCTGAGTACTGTGGCATCTAATTAAAATACAATGGGGCACCTACTATGTGCTCAGCATTTTGCTGAAGTGGTGCAAGGGTGAATGGAGAGCTCACACAGGGAAGCAAATCACTGGAAAAAGTGGTTCCTGCCTTCAAAAATGTCATTAGACTTGCCAATCGGTTCTTTTCATTAAAATAACAACAATAGTTTCTTTTACCATTGTAGTGGTCTGCTTTATTCTTCTTGTGTCTTGCGTTTATAAAAAGTTATTCAGGGCTGTCTTTTCTTCTACATAAGTCTTCTTTCCACTTTTGGCATTTGCATCCTGTAAAATTGTGCTCTTTTTGGCAAATATATTCATGCAGAAGGGAGGGGGGCGTCCACAACCATTTAAAGAAATTATTTCTCCAAAGATTTTTTCCATTTCCTCCCAGAGAGACAGAGAAAAATCTCACCAAGGTGTCATACAAAAACAAACAAACAAAAAACCCTCCACATACCCCTCCTCTTCTGGTATTTTTCTTCCTGCCTGCTAAATGAAGGATTGACCCAATGTTCCCTTCCCTGCCCTTTCCTCTCTCACTGCTGTCTACTGTCTCCCTGGATGATCTCATCTAATTCCACAGCTTCAACACTCACATAGTACATGTGATTCCTAAATCCCTCTCTCATCACGACCTCTTTTTCCCAGCTCCTAGTCTGCATTCTCAGCTGTCTGCCAATCCTCTCCACTCAGACGAATCCAGGATACCCCAAGCTGAGAAGGGCAAAGCCAAAACCTGTGTGTCCAACGTGTGTTTCCCTGTTTCTGCTCAAGGTACCATTATCATCCCAGTCTAGATCAGACAGGCAGACATCTTTACCTCTCTCTTCTCTCATGCCCTTTACTCAAACCTGTCAGTTCTCTTTGTTACTTCATTGATTATCTATCCCTTTCTTTCCATCTTCTCTCCCACTGTCCTAGTTAAAGCCTACTATACTCATTGGACTTTTACCACAACCTCCTAACTTCCCTACTTTAAGTTTTTCTCTACTCTAATTCACTTTATACATTACTGACAGATTAGCACAAATGCTAATGTGTAGTTCTGACGATGCCTTCCGACCACTCACAAACTGTCCATATCCACTGCTTACTTACACAAGAAAGTACAAACTTAGAGAAGGCTTTCCATGGTTTGGTTGCTACTGACTTTGTTAGCCTTACTGCCCACTATGCATTGCAACATTCCCATATTTCAACTAAGCAAGACTGTTCACAATAAATAACACAGGCTCTTTATTCTCCTTCTTTCATTAATTTTCTTTCACATTATTCCCTCACCCCAAACGGCCTTCTTCCTTCGTAGTGACATTTTAAAATCCACTTTACACATTCGGACCCGCTCAGATACCATTTGATGCCTGTGACGGCTTCTCCCTTACTTGTACACTTTTTGAACTTTCATACTGTACCAGTGAATTAATTCTGACTTCAAGTGATACTACTCACTTCACATAAAGTAGAAGGACCTGACACTGGTACATCTACCTCCATTTCATCCTTCTCAACCTTTGTCCTGTTTTGTCATACATTTGACAAAACACGCATTATAAATCCCACAATACATGATTATTAATTTTGCTGTAAGCATTTCGATCATGTGTTAAGACACCAAAATAAGAAAAAACAAGTCTTTACACTTACTCACAGTCTTAGTCTGTTTTGTGTGGTTATAATAGAATACCTGAGATTGAGTAGTTTATAAATAAAAGAGGTTTGTTTAGCTCATGGTTCTATAGGCTGAGGAGTTGAAGGGCGTGGCCCTGGCTTCTGGCAAGGTCTTTTATGCTTCATAACAACATGGCAGAGAAGGTCAAAGGAGATGCAAGCATGTGGAAAGAGACAAAACCAGAGGGATGTCCTGGCTTTCTAACAACATACTCTCATGGGAAACTAATCCATTTCCATGAGAACTAATCCAGTCAATCTTGTCAGAGCCAGAGCTCACTCACTACCACGAGAATGCAACCAAGCCAGGTCCAAGGAATCCACCCCCACAACCCAAACACTTCACACTGGGCCCCACTTCCCAGCATCACCACATGAGGATCAAATTTCAACATGAGTTTCTTGGGGACAAACAAACTATATCCAAACCATAGCACCCACATATTTCAAAGCACCCACATATTTCAATTTCTAATGCATTTAATCTGCACTAATTTTACACCACCACTGAGGCAAATCCCTCCAAACACTCTACCAAAAGCCCCATGAATTATGATGTTTTCTAGTCTGGCCAGCAGGAGCAGGAATAATATCAGCCCTGTGAGAACTCTGAAGATGATTTCTTCTGCTTCTTTCGGGTGGTTCTTTCTCCAGCCTGAAGATTTTTTTCTCACAAGCATGCACTGATTAGTATTTAGCTGAAGGCTCAAGGAGGACCCCTGGCAGGTCTCCAGAGTCCTCTCTCTGTACAACCCTCTCCTTTACAGCAACCTACCTGCAACTTCTAGTTGCTCTTGGAAGTAAATGCTCTGTGCCACCAAGTGAAAATAGCACTCAGGCAAAAGTTTTCTCAGCAAGGCAATTTACTTCTACAGAAAGGTGCATCTCATGGATGGAGCAGTGGTGAGAGCACACCGGACAAGGGAGGGGAAACGGGTCTTATTCCTAACGCAGCTAGTACCTACTGCTGTGTCTTTCCCCTATTGGCTAGGGTTGGACCACACAGTCTAAGCTAATTCTGACTGGCTATTTTAAAGACAGCGAGCGTACAGGCCGGAGTGGTGGAGTGAGTAGTTTTGTGGGGAGGGATGGTTACAGAGCAGGTGACAAAGGATGACTAAGGACAGAGCAGGTGACTAAGGAAGACTGAGGACAGAGCAGGTGACTAAGGATGACTGAGGACAGAGCAGGTGATAGAGGCTAAGAGGGAGTTGTTTACTGAAACCGGGGCAAGGAGACATAAAGAACAAGGAAGTCAAACTTTAAAATGGAAAACGAAGTACAGGGCAGCTGAACATACTGACATAGTAGTTTTTTGAAGAGGGACTCAGAAATCATTCTACTTAACAATTTTCTCCCTCTTGAATTTTAAAGGAAGTTAACAGGCTAAACTCTGAAGAGGAATTTACTGTATCTACATTGCCTTGGCCTCCTCAACTCAAGGTAACTGCCAGGCTTTGCCTAGGTTTCCTCTCCCCTCTCATGGCCTGGAAACTCTCTCCAGGGAGTAAGTCGGGATAATCACAAAACTCAGTCACCTCATTTGTTGCCCATCTCTCAGGGATCACAGAGGTCTAAAGTCTTGAAAACTGTTTTGTTTTGTTTTCATATATTTGATCCATCTTTTCAGTTGTTTCAAACAGTAGGGTAAATTCAGTTCGTGTTGTTTCCCTCTTGGCTAGCAGGTGAAGTATTGTAAAATCACAAATTTAACGATCCCTTTCAACCCCCCTTACTTGGAAGAAGTTTCTGAACCAGTTGGACCCAATTGACAATTTCAAAGAAGATTCAGGTGCCAGAAACAAGTAGCATACCTCATATATAGTGCCAAAACAAGGTCTAATCCTATCTGGGGATTCCATGGTTAAGTTCTCAACGGCAATTTTTCTCCAAAAAAAATAGTACATAGCTAAAAGAAAAGAACTTTTGGAGACATATCCAGAACAGAGCTTTGAGCACCCAAATCTATGAGATTCCTTTGTATGATCTGAGAACTTGAAGATTCACTTCCTTCATTACAATGAACATTTACATACTACTTTTTTCAATCACTCTTTCAAACATGTATATAAGTGGTTATCATACTTGTGATACATCTATTTTCATAAACCGGAATTCAGAAAAAAAATGATATTCTGTATATAGGGTCTATACAATGAAACAAAACCTTCCTTCATTCCTTTACTAATTATTTTACTTTTTTCTTTTTAACTTTACACTTTAGTTTCCTTTCTTGAGAAATCCAAAATTTCTAATTTCCTAACTTTTTCCCCAAGCATGCCTGGGGTTGTTATAGTGAGACAGTAGCATTCACAAATAACACCCTCTCAGATTCTATCCCTATCTCTCTGCCCTTATCCTATACTAAGCCAGCTTTGTAGACATCAAAAGATATATTCTTCAGTGAAGGAATCAAGGAAAGAAAGAACTGAATTTTTTATTTCTGCTTAAATGAAAGGGGTAAATTCACCTGAACTGGGAGGAGGCTTATCTGTAGGAATCTTCTAATCTTTTCTAAACATAGAAACAGAACAAAGAGAAAATGTAGGCCAGTTTTACATTAGAATGGAGGATTGGTGGAAAAATTTGGGCTGAGAAAAAGACATCAGACACATTTCCATTTTGAGTTTTATAAAAATAGACTGAAATTATATCTGATAAATGATGGTGGATCCACAATTGATCACTTACCTAAGTTGGTATCTGCCACATTATGGCCCCAGTACTCTGGTATACAGATATGAATTAGAGAAATTCTCATTTAGCATTAAATAACACTGGATTACATAGTGAGATGGTTATTCCCTTTTCATTCCCGTTTATTCTCTGATTACATCAAGATGAGAGAACTGGTAGTTGTTAGTATCTTAACTTCTCCAGCACTTGCTGATCTTTCTTATGCAGAGAAAAAGAAGTCTAGAACATTAGGAAGAAAAAAATTCAGCTAGAATGTTAAGGTTTTTTTAATATTCTTTGAATTTATTTTATGGGTTTTTTTTGGGTTTTTTTTGTTTGTTTGTTTGTTTGTTTGTTTTGAGACCGAGTCTCGCTCTGTCACCCAGGCTTGAGTGCAGTGGTGTGATCTTGGCTCACTGCAACCTCCACCTCCTGGGTTCAAGCGATTCTCCTGCCCCAGCCTCCAGCCTCCTGGGTTCAAGTGATTCTCCCGCCTCAGGCTCCTGAGTAGCTGGGATTATAGGCATGTGCCACCACACCCGGCTAATTTTGGAATTATTTTGGAAGCACTGAAGAGACAGTGCTTCACCACATTGGTCAGGCTGGCCTCAAACTCCTGACCTCAAGTGATCCGCCCACCTTGGCCTCCCAAAATACTGAGATTATAGGCGTGTGCAACCATACCTGGACTATTTTATGATTATTCTATATTCATGGCAAGAAATATTCCTTTTTCAACCCTTTATATTTGATGATATTAACACTTTTTATTCATATTTATAAAATGTGTTAAAGAGAATTATCTCAATAAATCCCTTTCCTGAGATGCCAATATACTGTGTGATTTTTTTTTTTTTTTTTTTTTTTTTTTTTTTTTTGAGACGGAGTCTCACTCTGTTGCCCAGGCTGGAGTGCAGTGGCGCAATCTCGGCTCACTGCAAGCTCCACCTCCCGGGTTCATGCCATTCTCCTGCCTTAGCCTCCCCAGTAGCTGGGACTGCAGGCGCCGCCACCACGCCCAGCTAATTTTTTTGTATTTTTAGTAGAGACGTGGTTTCGCCGGATTAGCTAGGATGGTCTCGATCTCCTGACCTCCTGATCCACCAGCCTCGGCCTCCCAAAGTGCTGGGATTACAAGTGTGAGCCACCGCGCCTGGCGCATACTGCGTAATTTCAATCAATTAAGACACAGGGGGGTTTCCCTGGAGGCAGGCACTGACTGAGACAGAGCTGAGGGTCAGGAAGTTCATTAAGGATCAACACCCATGAATGGAAGAAAGAAGAAGGAAGATGGCTGCAGTGCAAGCCGGACAAAATATCCAGCAGAATTTAGGGAGCACTGGAACAAATATTACCCATCCAACTCAAAACTCCATTCCATCAAACTGTCCCACAGTGGGCCCCGTGGCCAGGCCTTTTCACCCATGGCTCATCTGGTCCGCAGATGCTGGCTCCGTTAGGAAAGGAGATACCTCAGTGGCAGCAACTCTCCAGCTGGGACAGACCCCGAAGATGCTGAGAGCTGGCAGTGGGGCTGCCCCCGCTCCCTGCAGTTACACTGAAAGGTCTTCCTTGAAAGGCTCTCTGGGCAGCATGTGTACCTGTCCCCCACGGTTGATCAACCAAAAGTCTTTTTTCAAATCATTCTTTGAATCTCAGTTTCCTCATCTGTAAATGGGGTTGATCTGGATTTACAGATCTCAATTTGTATTTCAAAAAAGGTACACTTTGTCCTCCAAAAACACTGGATTATGGCTTCTCTTTCTACATATAATTTTTAACCTTTTAAAACTGTAACAGCCAGGTGCGGTGGCTCACGCCTGTAATCCCAGCACTTTGGGAGGCCAAGGTGGGCAAATCACAAGGTCAAGAGATCAAGATCATCCTGACGAACATGGTGAAACCCCATCTCTACTAAAAATACAAAAATTAGCCAGGCGTGGTGGCACGCACCTGTAGTCCCAGCTACTCGGGAGGCTGAGAAAGGAGAATCGCTTGAATCCAGGAGGCGGAGGTTGCAGTGAGACGAGATTGCATGACTGCACTCCAGCCTGGGTGACAGAGCAAGACTCCATCTCAAAAAACAAACAAACAAACAAACAACAACAAATCAGTCAGGCAATCCCAGCACTTTGGGAGGCCAAGGCAGGTTTACCACTTGAACCCAGGAGTTCAAGACCAGCCTGGCCAACATGGTGAAAACTCATCTCTACCAAAAATACAAAAATTAGCCAGGCGTGGTGACACAAGCCTGTACGTCAGCTACTCAGGAGGCTGAGGCAGGAGAATCACTTGAACCCAGAAGGCTGGAGGCTGAGACAGTAGAATCGCTTCAACCCAGTAGGTGGAGGTTGCAGTGAGCCAAGATCGCACTACTGCACTCCAACCTGGGCGACAGAGAGAGACACTGTCTCAAAAAAAAATAAATACACACTGTGCACATGTACCCTAGAACTTAAAGTATAATAAGAAAAAAAGGAAAGAAAGAAAGAAAGAGAGAAAGAGGGAGGGAGGAAGGGAGGGAGGGAGGGAGGGAGGAAGGAAGGAAGGAAGGAAGGAAGGAAGGAAGGAAGGAAGGAAGGAAGGAAGGAAGGAAGGAAGGAAGGAAAGGAAGGAAAGAGAAAAGAAAGAAAATTTCGGTTAAATAGGAAAAATAAATTCAAGAAATCTATTGCACATCAAAAAATAAAATAAATAAATAAAACTATAATATCTCAGTTATACAACAAATGTACTACATACCAAATTCTAAGACATTGGAGATAACCAACACATTACTCTAGTACCTCATTAATCGACTGATAAACTATATGGATGCTGTACAAATAACATGCAATTTTTAATCAGTTTGACAGGTTTCAAACTCAATTGAAAACTCCTGAAAACCATTCTCTCTCATCTACTGCTTTCATGCTGTGAATCTAGGAAAAAAGAACCATGATAGAGACTTTGTGATAGAGAGTGCACAAAGCCACAGGCTCCCGCCATCTTAATGAGAAGATAAGGTATAAATGTTAAGAAAGATGAATAGCAGGAAAAGACAGCCAGTGGAGGTATGCTAATTATAACTCCCTTATGGCTTCAGAAAAGGGATGAAGGGTTTTACAGATGAGGAACTTGAAACTGGAAAAAGCTGACTAACCTGCCCAAAGTTAACATATGCTAAGTGTTAAAATTCAGATTCTAGCCCAGTTCTCTTGCTTGCGGGAACCCATACACCATACTGTCCCCAGACTCCGACATTTCCACTGTCGGTTGTACAATGCCAGATGGTTTCAACTTTTAGACTCTCCAAATATTTATAAATGACAGTTGTGTGGACTACACAGTTCAAGTGGCCCAGTATTGATGCTCCGAGGAATTTCAAATTTTTTATCTGAGTTTTTGGTGGTGATGGTGGTGATGTTCTTTTGATGTTCTTAATGTCTGGGTTTAGGTGTGGGCCTCTGATTGTGGAGGAATCATATTTCTGCATAAAGTATATTCATTCAAAGGAACTCCTTTCTCTACCTGATTGCTTAATAATATGTCTTGAGTAATAGCATTACCTCAGGACTGAAATGACATCACCCCAGGTTTACCAGGCTCTTCTGGGTCAGGAATGAAGGTCTGAGAACTAGGAGTGAGGAGAACATGTTTCCACTAGAAAGCCACTGCAGTGGTTCTGCATTCAAACCAACTTGATTAGTGCCACATTTTCGTTTGCTACTACTTTGCTGAGAATTTCAAGGCAAAATCACAGTGTGTTTAGAAAAAGGGAGAGAAGGAAAGAAGAGAAAGAAAGGAAGGAAGAAGGAAAGAGGAAGAAAGGGAGGGAGGAAAGGACAGAGAGAGGGAAGGAGGGAGAGGACAGGAAAAAAAGAAAAGGGAAGTGAGAGAAAAGATAAAAAGTCCTATTCAAGATTTCAGCGTAAAAGGGAAAATCCCTAGGATCACAGCCAGTTGTCATGGGAGAAATTTTTCTTCCTGATCTATTTTTGGCAGTCAGTTCAACTTCATGCATCATTGTTTTACTTATGGCATGTACAGTAGCCAGAGAAAAACCCATAATCTCTTTTCTGTCTGGTGGAAATCTTATATTCCTATGCACAGTGACAAATGGCTTGATTACAACAATTTTTTTTTCCCTCCGGGCATCACAGTGTTTTAAATATCTCTAAATCTGTGGAACACATTTAAAAAGAATAGGGTTCTTACAACATACCAAACACAGTAACCATGGTACAAATTAGCGCAGAGCATCAAACAGTTGGGGTAGCATCATTTTTACAGAGGCTGTCAATGAATACAAAGCCGGGAGTATGAGGAATGTGAACAAACAGAAGATAACCAGGCTAGAGAAGCATCCATTTTGAGAAATTCGTTTCCTTAAGGAAAGAATAAGAAGAATAATGTGCAAATATTTAAGTAACGGCAGAAAATTAGATTTCATCATGGGAAAAAATAATTACAAATGGCTTAAGTCAGCTTAAGATTTTCACCACTTTATCCTTTATTTTCATCTTAACCTCCTGGAAAAGGCCATGTTTTGTGGCAGTAGCGTTTCAATCACACCAATTCCCTGCTCAGTTGTTTTTATCCTTTAGTGGAGATTTTTCAAAAATATGAACTCTTCACAGGAAAATATCTGCGACATTAGAAACTGACTCACGTTTCCTAGTTTTTCATGAAACAATGACATTTTCTTCCCTTTGATGCTCTCATCTAACTCCACAGGAAATTTTACTACCGAGCCGCTTTCATCTCTCCTAGTTTGAAGATAAATGATCCTTGGTCTCCTTTAGACCTGCATAAATCACAAAGCAATCTACTAAGAGATGCCTGTGGCAAGCAGCTTCAACTAGAATCAAAAGGACAGTCAGAAATATCCATACTGCCTACACAAGGAGTAACCCAGGCAGAGTAATCCAAACACTGCATCCCCTTTTCTTATACATACAAAGCCTGGCACACGGGGGCTGTTGAGAAACATGAATTAGCCCACCTCAGACATAAAGCCTCAGCACAATAAGCATCTGCTACACGTAACTCAAAGTTCTCTGCCCTTCCTCAGAAGAATGTGGCTTACTGGAAACCAAATTCTTAAAAGGAGTACATCAAAGAAGAAATCCATTTCCTTGGGTTTTTTAAATTATTATTTTGTTTCTCATTACACAGACAGCATTAAAGGAACACCAAGGAAGAGAAAAAGAAGGTTACCATCATAATCCTGCCATCCAATGAATATTTCCTATTTTGTTTGGTTTTGTTTTTGTTTTGTTTTGTTTTCTGAGATGGAGACTTTGCTCTGTCACCCAGGCTGGAGTGCAATGGTACAATCTCGGCTCACTGCAACCTCCGCCTCCTGGGTTCAAGCAATTCTCCTGCCTCAGCCTCCCGAGTAGCTGGGATTACAGGCACGCACCACCACACCTGGCTAATTGTTGCAGTTTTAGTACAGATGGGGTTTCACCATGTTGGCCAGGCTGGTCTCAAACTCCCGACCTTGGGTGATCCACCTGCCTCAGCCTCCCAAAGTGCTGGCATTACACATGTGAGCCAGCGCACCCGGCCCCAGTGAATATTTCTATTTGCCTGTGAGCATCCATTGTTTTTCCAAAAATAAAATTGCACCAGGTGGTTGTATCAGTATGTATTTAACTTGCATCCTGTTGGGCCATGAGACTTTAAAAGGTGGTATAGGCCAGGTGCAGTGGCTCACGCCTGTAATCTCAGCACTTTGGGAGACCAAGGTGGGAGGATCGCTTGAGACCAGGAGTTTGAGGTCAAGCAACATAGTGAAATCCCATCTCTACAAAAAATACAAAAATTAGCCTGGCTTGGTGGCACACATCTGTGGCCCCAGCTACATAGGAGGTTGAGGCTGGACAATCATTTGAGCAGGAGGTCACGGCTGCCATGAGCCATGATGGTGCCACTGCACTCCGACCTCAGTGACAGAGTGCAACCCTCACTTCAAAATACATAAATAAATAAATAAATAAGCCCAGGCTCTGCAGTCAAACTGGATCTGAATCCAAGTTCTGCCATTATTGGTCTAGGAAACCGAGGCTGCTTATTCTCTGTCTCTGGGCTTCCAATTTCATCTGTCTATAAAAATGGGAATGATGCTAGCACTTCCTTCAAAGGGTTATTGTGAGAAGTAAATGAGACAGTGCATGAAAAATCCTTAGTATCACACTTGGCTTATCACAACCACTCAATAGATGTTGACTGCTTTATTATTTATAATAAATTCATTTTTAGCTAATACCATTATGTAAGAAGATAAAAGGAAACCCTTCCATTCCTGAACAGGGGTGAGATCTAACCTGCAATTTTGCTCATAGTTATGCAACTTCCCCACCCATCTCTTTTCTTTGCAGACTCAGGGTTCGTAGCCACAGCAGATGGTAGTGCAGGATCCTGAGCTCTGATCTTGCGTAACAGATATAGGGTCTGCTCTTGTCCTGGTCACCCAGAACCATAGCATTGAGAGAGAAAACTTAGACATCAGCTATGTCCAACGGCCACAATGAGTCAAAAGGAGACTGAGGTGTTGAGAAAGGAACAGATTTGCCCAAAGAAAGGGCTCAACCACAGTCTCCCAACCCATTTGCCTTTGTTCACTGCTTGGGTGCCACTGCAAGTCTGGCCCTGTTTACAGCACATTGTGGCTTTCTGCAGGAATTCATCCCATTAACTTCGCTTCTCAGCCCTGAAGCCTTCCTCGGTCTCCTTGCCTCTGTGCTTCTGCGGTGAGGCCACCTTTTCTGGAAATCCCTGTGATTTCTTTCCACAAGCCCTCAGCCATGCATGTGGCAATGAGGTCAGCTGAAACTAATGATGACGTGTTACATAGAAACAAATAAAATCTTAGATTGAGCTCAGACAAAACCACATTCAAATCTCAAATGTCATTTTCTTATACTTCAAAAATAAAACATCAGGACCATAAGCCTCTTCTCTATTTACTCTCTTCTCCTTTGTCTTTCAGTTGCTTTCTGTATCTGAGTGTATTTAATTGTGCATTTCTTTCCTTTGGCACTAGAAGGACCCAAATTTTTCTAATAGATCATTTCACGGTAGTTAAAATTTGACCTAAAACAGGAAGTACTCAGTATTTCATAGTAAAGAAATCTATTCTCAAGAAGAAAATCATAACCTATCAAGGGGCTTTACTGAAGTATGAATAAGCATTTGAATTTCAGTTTATCTACAAATCTATCGCTACTGTTAATCAAAACAAAACATGTTTTTGATAAAAATTGTTACCTGAAGTAATCTTTACAAAAGCTTGAAAAAATGGACCGGCCTCAGCCCAGTTGACTAGCTTTACTCCATAGATGTTTGTAGCTTTGCTTTTACACATAAGTGTGTTAAAGTAATACACTTCAGGCTCTGTCCATTTTTGACAGAAGGACCCCAAACTACGTGAATATAAATTTTTTTAGTAGTTTAAAGAAAACTAGTTTCAGAAGTTCCTAATATCCTGCATCCACTAACTCAAATTATCTTAGTTGGGTGTTGCCAAGCAGAAAGAAATGAATAAAAATGATGTGCAATTAACCCAGTTTTACTACGAAAATGCTTCAAGAACGGCACAAAATGCATGGTTCTCCTGAAGAGGCTCACTGTGCACTACAGCTCAGTCCGAAGTGCATTTCCACGAGTATCAAATCAGTGTTCGTTAAGTTAATAAGATGTTTACTGGGTTGACTTTTGTTCTTTTTATAGCAGCGTTGGGTTTGTGGGAAAATCTTATTTCTCATACTTGCTCTTAGAACGACCCATCCCTTTTGTTCCTCTCCATATGCCCATATTTTTTATCATGCGGACTCATCTACCTATTACCATTCTCAACTCATAGCCAAGGGAAAGAAGGTCTGCCCTGCACATTATACATAAAAGCAATACAGATTGACCACACAACCACTCTGTGCCCAATACAAGTTGTTATGAAAATGGAAAAACCTGTACTTGACTCTGGGACTTACCATCTACATATTTCCTTGTGACCCGGGTGACTACAGCCCGAGCGATGACTCAGTGCAAAGTGGGGCAAGTGGCCTGCCTAAGAACAACAGTGGGCTCTTTGCCAGGCTTTTCTGCTTTTCGGGGAGTTGGAGCAGGTCAGGGCAGATCCTCACTTTGAGGATCCAGGTTCCAAGTCTTTTACATGAGCACCTCCCGATAGTGGCTACCATTCACTGCCCTCTTGCATTGGGCAAAGCTGAGACATTCAATTTTTGCAACAATCTTACCATGTAAGTATTATGGTTCCCATTTTACAGATGTGGAAACTGTAGCACAGATAGGTTGAATTGTTCAAGATTAAATAGCTTTAAAAAGTGGGAAACTCAGAATCTGAACTCAGGACAGACTCCAATACCAAACTTCTCAATCAGATTCTAGTCACCTGCTTTGCCGGTGTCCTTATTTGAACCTCCACCCTCATCCAGGCCTGCAAAATCCTTCCCACCCATTAACAACAGACTTAATATAAAGCAACAGAAAGCAAAAGCTTTAAGCCAGAATGTAAACCTTAGTTATAGCCATCAACAACCTCTCTTTTACTATTATTATTGCACTAAGCTATATAACATGAAACGTTGTTGCCCCGAGTTGCACTAAAGATATATTGACTAAATATAAAACTAGCCCATTAACTTTTAAGAATTTTCTTCTCCAAATTCTGTACACAATGTGCAAATTAATTAAGCCCTAGTGCTATAAACTGGAGATAATCAGTCTTAACCAGCTGAAGAGCCACTATGTCATCCAGTAGTCAGAACCTACCAAATAATTAAGCACATTTCTGATATTAAAAAAACACATAAACATTTTATTATAAAATAACAGTACTTGTATCCAAATGACCAAAGAAAGATTGCTGTCTGATTCTCAGTATTTTTTAACTGTGTGTTAAATCTGGAATTGATATTAGATTTCCCAAGTCCATCAGTTCCTCCGCTACTGACTTAGCTGGTGATCTAATGTCAGGGAAAACACTTGTTCGCCTGATTTTAAAATAGATTATTCCTAGAAGAGAATAATAATAGCAATAATGCTACTTTAATTTGGTCACAAAGAGGATGATTTTGTTGTCCAACAAACCTAGGTTTATATGTGAGCAGTATGATGTAGCAGCAAACCTCATCTGTAAAAGGGGGGTAATAAGGACTCTTCAGAGAGTCCTTGCAAAACCCACTTAGGGTACTGCACATGGCACATCATCTAGCCCACAGTGAAGGCTATTCGATAAAGGGTAGCTAATATTATATGGTGTTTATGGAAAAGAGAAAAAACGGTAGTGGGAGTTTTAAAGTTCGGGTTCCTTGGAAGGATAATGATTGACTTGGGATTCTCATCTTTGGTTTTTTTTTCAGAGTCACTTGTATTCGGTATCTCATCCTTCACAACCCCATGCCCGTGTTGTCGGCCATTCATACATATGGTTCCAGCTCTAGTCCGCCAATGGAGACGGATTGCTCAATAGGAATTGCTGTGTTTTTATGTTTTAAGTGCTATTTTTCCCTTAGGCTTTCAGCATGTCGCTCTATTTCAAAAACATGTGGCTCAGGTGTCTTGAAAACCATGTGCTGAGGATCACTGTCAGAGATTCTGTTTATTCACAAAAAGGTCATTAACTTGGAGAGAACCTTATTTTCACTCTGGGCTGGTGCGCATAACTCTATAAAGAATTTGGGTGCTTAATGGTGCTTACTGCCAAGCTGTCCTGAGGTCAGCGATCCTTTCACAGCTCATTCATGAGACTGATGGGCATTATTGTGATATGTTGCGTAAGAAAACCCTCTCAGTTTCCTAAATAAATTATATTCATGTAGTGCCATAGGACATGTAAACCGAAACACTGAGGGGAAAAATGTTTTGTTATTCCTTCAGGAAAGACTCGTGAGTTGGCTTTTTGCTCTCTCGATTGCTATTATCAAGGCCCTTTCCTGCTTTCTGGTCCAGAGTCTGCCCAAGCTAATTGTTGCACTGAATAACAACTCACTGAAGAACTCGCCAGCCTGGGCAATAAGGAGTCGTGGTTTCTCTACCCTGGGCTGTGCCACTGCTCACTGTGTGACCTATGCACGCTACCCAAGCACTCTCGGCCTCTATTTTCCTGTCCAAAAAACAACAATGTCATCTTTAAGATACTATATCCCGGCTCTACAGCCCTATGGTTCTCCTCCTATCCTTTTCAAATACTTTGTCACGTATTTTGTTTCTCTAGTGATGACTAGTATAGAATAAATAATTGCTACCTAGAAGATGTAATTAAGTTTATATATTATTTTCTACAACTAATATGCAATGGATTTTAATTTTATTCATAATTACTAACTTCAGGCTTAAAAAATATGTGTATTAAGTGGGAATATTGCACCATTTTTATAGCCTCTTCTTCTCATGCTAACAAAATTACATAATAAAACATCACCCACACAGATGATAAGCCTCACTCTATCACCAGGAAGCATAATTAACAAATTAAAGCGTTGGACTCACATTTATGCTTATAATCCCAAGGTTTTGTTTTATTCAAGTAAAGCCTGTGGCCTAAATCACAGTCATTATAATATGGTACTAAGTAAATAAAAGTCTGTCTGCCTTTCACAATTATGTTTTAATTTCCCATTTTACATTTTCCAACATGCAAGCTAGGTTTTGTTTACATTTTGATTTCATTTACTAAAGAACTTTCTCCCATAGAATCTTCTGAAAATAGAAGCGCAAGCATACATATAACACATGGATTTTTGCCCCCTATAAACGTTAGCTTGTGTCTAGTCTTTGCTGGTAGCATATGCATAGAAATACCAGTGTCACCAGGCGCGGTGGCTCACGCCTGTAATCCCAACACTTTGGGAGGCCGAGGCGGGCGGATCACGAGGTCAGGAGATCGAGACCATCCTGGCTAACACGGTGAAACCCCGTCTCTACTAAAAATACAAAAAAAAAAAAATTAGCCGAGCATGGTGGTGGGTGCCTGTAGTCCCAGCTACTCCGGAGGCTGAGGCAGGAGAATGGCGTGAACCTGGGAGGCGGAGCTTGCAGTGAGCCGAGATCGTGACACTGCACTCCAGCCTGGGCACACAGCGAGACTCAGTCAGAAAAGAAAAGAGAAGAGAAGAGAAGAGAAGAGAAGAGAAGAGAAGAGAAGAGAAGAGAAGAGAAGAGAAGAAAAGAAAAGAGAAAAGAAAAGAAAGAAGAAAGAAAGAGAAAGAGAGAAAGAGAGAAAGAGAGAAAGAGAGAGAGAAAGAGAGAGAGAAAGAAAGAAAGAAAGAAAGAAAGAAAGAAAGAAAGAAAGAAAGAAAGAAAGAAAGAAAGAAAGAAAGAAAGAAAGAAAGAAAAGAGAGAAAGAGAGAAAGCAAGCAAGCAGTTATTTCTATTATTATTTTAGTATAATTATCACTGAATCAGAAAGAATGTGACCCTGGGGGTGTGTGCACACCATGATTTTGGCCATGACCTTCAGTTAGCAACATTAGTTTCTCTCAGAGGAGGCTCTACTGTGCCCAGGATAAGGGAATTGGAGCTCAATGACATGTAGAAAACTGACAGCATTGAAGATCTCTAAAGGATGCTCAAAACATTCTTGCCAGCCCTGCCTAAGGCTGCATTACTGCCTACCAAGTTTGTTTCTGCTCTCAGGCACTTATTCCATTTCTCTGTTTTCATGCCAGCCTTCCTAGCTTACTTTGTGTCCCTTCTGCATTAGTCATCGTAACGCCCCAATTCAGTGACAGATAAGGTGGATAAGTCGCATTTGGTCCCTGCTCCTACAACTGGAAGAAGAGAGGAATTAGGAGATGGACTCAAGCAGAGGTTAAGGGTTAAACACAGCAAGTCCACCCCCAACACACACAATTAGGTGACTCTAAAACCAACTTAATTGTTTAGTGACCAGTAGTCGTTTTCACGAAATAGAATAGAAAATATCAATATAAGTAATAACTGCAGTAAGTAAGCAGTTTATTTCATTAAAAACTTTGATTGGCCGGGTGCAGTGGCTCGCACCTGTAATCCCAGCACTTTGGGAGGCCGAGGCAGGCGGATCACGAGGTCAGGAGATCGAGACCATCCTGGCTTACACGATGACACCCCATCTCCACTAAAAATACAAAAACAAAACTAGCCAGGTTTGGTGGTGTGCTCCTGTAGTCCCAGCTACTCGAGAGGCTGAGGTGGGAGAATGGCATGAACTCGGGAGGCGGAGCTTGCAGTGAGCCGAGATCCTGCCACCGCACTCCAGCCTGGGCAACAGCGCAAGACTCCATCTTAAAAAAAAAAAATTATTTCAGTCGTGTGTATGTGTACAAATATGTGTTTGTGTTGGTGGGTGGGTGTGTGTGCATTTTGCAATATAAAATGTATTTCTTTTTGTTCTCATTGGCCTAGAAAACCTCTAAGGTCTCTTTTAACTAGAAAAATGTAATAATTCTCCAAACTCTGTAGAACTGGGATTCAAAATGGCAGTAGTTGCCAATCTTCTGGTTTTATAGGGTTTGTCCATATTTTTTCCCCAATAGAAAATAAATTAGGAATTTCCTTCATCAGTAAATAAAAGTGTTAAAAGAATAAAACTAGAATCTACACTCAATCACCCAGGAAGATGAGAGGTCTGCTGGGACTGAGATTACAGAGTGAAATGAACACAGAGATCAGAGCTCAAAGCCAGCTGTGGAGCCCAGGGCCAGTGGCCCACTTCTGCACACAGCATCCATGGATGGGAACGGAGTCAGCTCATGAGGATCTAAAGAGAGCAGGGACACTGCCAGGGAGGAGGAGATGGGGGGTATCCCAGCATGCATACACGCATGGCTCCCACAGTCACATAAATGTTTGCATATCGAGAAGCCAGAAGATGTTGCAAGATGTGTCTGTGCGTCTCTCAAGCTTCTACAAGCTAATGAAAGCAAGTTAGAGATAGAGAAAGTGATAGAGCAGGCCTGAGTTCCAAGCCTTCTGAGGTCTGTTTTTCACTCTGTTTCTCCTTGGCACAGAGTAAGTCATTTCATTTTCCCCTCTACCCAGACGGTGAGTTAATTTACACTGACAACTAAAACCAAGTTGATGAATACACCAAACATTGGTCAGTGCAGATTCTCCCTATTTGAAAACTTAAATAGGAAACTTTTATAGTTAGAAAGTGCTTTGCAAACATGAACTCGGAAAAAGAGGAGCTAATCAGAAGATCTTACCTTTCGGTTCTCCAAGCGGTCACAGCCTAATGCTGCCAAATGGCTCCAAATGCTCATGTTGAGGTCCAGGCTCTCTCTCCATCTTCAGTCTCCTCTGCTCACCAGGCTTCTGTTAACACATTTTCTGCTCTTCAGATAGTGAAATGTGGACAGCTAGGTTTAAGCCACCAGATTCCACTGTGCTACACTGAGACCACACCCAATCCACTTTGGCCTTCCTCACAAGTTTCCAAATCATGACCATATATGTATAAAACGCCCAGTCTCTTCCATTGCTACTAAAGATTGTTAGTCTCCATCATTAGGGAACTTTCTATCTCGGCCCCCAGAGGGGTACCATAATACAAAATTCTGAGGATACCTCACCATGTATGAACACAAAGCTAAGAAGGGGATCACATCTTCTTTTTATCCTAGTTGTTCTTGTGCCATAGGTTGGTACTAAGGCAACTATTTGCTTTTAGTTTAGTTGTTATTCTAGGTTATTTTCCATATAAATAATATATTAATCATTTGAATATGTGCCCTAGGAGTTTTGCAATTGGAACAATTCTTGAATCAAAGAAATAAATACTATAAACAAAGCATAGTTTTTCAAGTAGCTTTCCAAGGCTTGTTGCAATTAATCACAGGCTTAAGAATGCTACTCCATTATCATTCTATCAAATGCAAGTCACATGGGCTTTGTGGCCATCATCTCAGATAAATACATCTCACTCTCCTTTAAGTCTTCAGTATAGACAAAGACCTCTGCTTCAGGAATTTTGATTAGCAATATGTTAATCATAATTCCCAAATAAAAAGTCTAGACACAGTTTCAAGATTAAATTTGGTCTGATTTTGTGAATTCTTACAAAATGTCTTATCCAATCAAATTTTAGCAATCATTCTACATTTGTTTTGATGTTAAAATAACATTAAATTAAAATTTTAAGGAAAATAATTCTGACCCTCTGAAACAATTTTAAACTTATTTTAAATTCTCCAAGTGCATAGTAGGAATAGTCACTGTTTCTCCCCCCAATTACAGTCCATCGCCTCTGCATTGCCCCTAATGTGGCAAGATTTTAAAAGTATAACATTCTTCACCTTTACAGCTAAAACAACAGCACATTCACACATGTAATTGTATGGAATATGAGCTAGCATGCACACATGTGTCCTCATTAATGCATAAATTCTTCAGCCTGTGACTCATTTTTTGGTGACACATGTTTTTATTGTATTATTGACCTGAGTCATTCAGTTACTATATATCAAATACTGGACTTCTCTGTTATTTCACTGTTTTATGGAAACAATGGATCAGAATATTTGAAGCTGAGGCTGTCTCAGAAAAAGAGACATATGGTCCATGAAAGAAGCAGGCATGCCTCTGCAGGAGTGAAGGTACAACAGAAGGCACACCCCAGGCACCAGGTCCTGAGCATCAGGGAAGGCCCAGCGCAGCTGTCAATTAAAGGAGGGAGATTCCAGTGATCCTCACCACCATCATTACATTTGTTGAGTACTTCTGCATGCAAGTATCATGCCAAGTACTTTCCACATTCAAACTCATTCAACGCTCATATGAGCCCTTTGACACAGAAGCCTTTACTAACCCTGTAACAGAGATGAGGAAATGGGCTAGGAGAGGCCGCTTAGAACTGTTAGAATCTTGACCCAAACCCAAGTCTGTCTGACTCCAGAGACAGTGCTCTGGGTTTTCAACCTGTTCCCAGACAAAACATAATCCCCACTAGACCCTCAGGAAGCTTCACACCTTGTGAGTGGTGTTCCAGCCAATACCCTGGCATCAGTCTTTACAACACTTTCACCTGTTCCAGAATGAAGCATGTCTTGTGGGTACAAAAACTTCCTAGTCTGCAGTGGGATGGGCAATCCAAAGGCATCTTTTCATTTTTCTCCTGTAAATAATTCTCATAACTAATGCAATTTAGCATTCCTGACTCCTCACACTTTCCCCCCAACATATTCTTTTTTGATTATTTATTATTATCATAATTAACATTTTTGGACACATCACTGTGCAAAATATGGAGGAAGACAGACTCCCCCACCCTTTTGGCTTATGATCCAAATATTTAGATTATAAACACAATGTTTTTGGCAGGTTAACTCTGTATTAAGAAATAGAGCATTTGCAGGAAATGTCAGATGCTTATTTTACGATCAGTGTAAGAAGTAATTTACCCCACACAAAGATTTGGACTTGGCAAGCAAACCCCTGTCCACCTACCCACATGTGATGAAGGCAGAACAGTTTTTCTTCCTCACTACAATTGTCAGGCAATGGACATTTTTAACCCTCAGTAAAAAGCAGTAGCAAGAAGGAGCAGAGTTGGTGGAGCAGGGTTGGAGCAGGGCTGGCCATCAGGGCAATTGGGCAGAGACTATAAGTATATGTAGATAGAAGTCTTTGCTTACCACTGCTTAGAGTAATGGATAGATCCAGGCCAGTTCTTTTGTACTCAATGACTTTTAAGAAACACAAGAAAAGTGACATAATTAGTCAACTGATTCCTCTTCCAAAATGTGCATAATAAGGTTGGCAGTATAGGAAGGAGATCAACAATTCACTCCAGTACACTTGCTTCAAAACTTTCTGCCCATGTGGCATTTCTCCTTCAGAGGCATGGTCTAAAGCCTAGACATTTAATGTTTCCCACTTAAGAAACTGTGCCAATTTCATGGGACATGATACGGAAGATTGTAAGATAGAAGAGAACACTGAACACTTGACAAATTTTTTAGCTAATAGTACTCACCCCGCAGAAATATGGATCTCATGAAGGTAAAGCAAGTCCATCTCTGGGGTGAGACTGTGTAACAATCGGAAATTTCCACTGGCAGGAGAGTATGCACTTTCACAATTCAGAAAGCTGGAAGGTTTTATTAATTATCTCCGAGCAGGCATGAGTGTGAAGCTGAAGTGAACCGTGGAGCAAAAGAGAATTTTCATCCAATTCCTTCATTCTATAGTTAAGTGGGAAAGCATGTGTACCATCCACAGTCATGCAGTTGGCAAGTAGCAGAGTTGGGACACGAATGCAAATTTTTTGGCCATTTCATCCAGAGTTCTTACTAACATGCCATGCCATTCATGCTTTTTTAACCCACAATACAAAAATATGCAGGAAATGAACATGCAACTCTGGGGCAATTCTCAGATTCAGAGTCATCTGAGCATTCTCCCAACATCGGTGGGTTCAGAGATGAAGACCGCCAAATCCCAAGATGTCTCAACAGAAGGCCTGGCAGGGCTTACATTCTGCCTGCAGGTAAAGCATCCTGGCCAGGATTCAATTCGATTGGTCATTTTGTATCTTACTAGCTGTTAAATATGTTTAGTATCTCCCCTGCTTTTTGGGAGAGTCTGAAGGTACCGGGGCATCCTGAATTTATACACAGCATCCACTCCAATTGTATTTGTAGGAGTCAACATTCCTAGCTTTTTAAGGGCAAATTATTCAGGAAATATAGAGAAAATGTTAACATTACTCTGAAGAAAGAAACAGAGCCACCCCCTTACAGGTGCCTTAATTTTTTTTTTCTTTGCCACAGCTATACATTCTAGTCACCTAAGCACATGAAATCTGGCAAAGGTAGCCCTTTTAATGTTTGCTTTATGATCTCAAGTAACTATCAAAACCACTATTGGAAACCATTAAAAGGCATGCTCTTTCTATCCTGTTCAGCCCATCATTCTGGCACCTTGTTTACTGCACTAACTGGAGGTATAAAAGAACAGACCACTGGCTTATTCCACACCTGATATAGAATTCCATTATTGTAGATCAGTTATTCAATTGAAAAAAAATCATCTAATCTCTCAGCCTATTGATGAAATAATGAACTCCTGCTGCTCTGTAATAAATATTGTATGTGTCAATTGGATTATAAGCGAGCCCGGAATTTTGACCCTTGGCATCTGGCATAGCCCATCAGACTTAAGTTTCCCCATCTCACTTTGCTGTAGCAAAACTGTAGTGTTGAAATCTAAGGGCCGAAAATTTTTAATTAGCCTTGAAGAATACACCCACAATACTGGCAAATGCCTCTCGTAGCAGGGGCCTTTAGAGATGATGTCACATTTTGCATGGTGAAAAATTGGTTTCTGCTGTGACAGATAATTTTTTTAATGGCTACTACATAAGTTTAGCAATTTATGACTTTTATCATGTCTTATGCTTTGAACATAAAGATCGCTTTTTCTTTATTGCTTGGTGTTTCATTGCTATTTTTTAATGACATGTTATTACTGATTATTTTTAGTTGATGAATAAATGCAGTATCTTCTTGGTATAATGTGTGAGTGAGCTGGAAATGACCTGTCCCTTCTGCATCAGCCACCATGTGGCCTTGGAAGAGGCTGGATGACCCGCTCAAGGTTGAACCATGTAACTTCCCTAAGAAGTAGCCTAGCTTTTTATACCAGAGCATTCTCTGATACTAAAGTTATCAATGTTTCTTACCCATTTCAATCAGTAAATTCCATTTGCAAACACTCCATTTGTGAGCTTGCCTGCTAAAAGATATGACGCTTCAGATTTTTAACCTATCTTCTGTTTAAGTCAGTAGCATTATACCTTTTTTTCCATATAACTATCAAAGCAATCCTTAAGAGAATGTCCCAGGAAAAGACTATCTAAAATTCATTTTAGAAAGGCTAAATGTTGGATCTCAATGCTCCCTGTATGATTTGGGAATTTGGGGCATCATTGCTAACTATCTGAGCAGATCACTGCACAACTTGCGTGGGTTAATTTCTAGCTGAATATTAGCCTAACTTCACCAAGCAATTCAGTTCTACAGACCCGATTCAGACCCAAAGAATAACCTAAATAGATTCCCTAAGTAAGAAAAAGAGAAGAAAAAGAAAGCAAGAAAACCTGGTCAGTTTACCATCTCCTAAAGGAAACATTAATGTTCTCTAGTAAAAGAAGACTTATAATGTGTTAAAGAAAATGTTTAAAAAGTTGAATGATGTCAATGCAAAGCAATGGGGGTGTGGCATACTGGCAGGAGAGCTCGATTAAGAGTCCAGTGGTCTGGTCTCAGCCCTTGCATTAACTCGTTCCGGATGTTGGGCAAATTACTTCCCTTTCTGAGGCTCAATTTTCTCATCTGTAAAATGATGGAGCTGGCCTTGGATCCCTAAGGTCCTATTCAGTGCCAACACATTTGAGGCTGTGAGTCTATAAAAGATTTGAGATGGCTAAAATAGGAGGAGGAGCAGATGGTATATTGGGCTCAAGAGCTGTGACCAGGAAGAGCTCTGACTACTTCTTAAGAGTGATATGGACCAAGAAGTAGAAAAATAAATGCAACTTTGTATTTATAATGGAAGATACGTGGTACTATACTTTTGTCAAATCCATAGAATAAATACCAAGAGTGAATCCTAATGTAAACTATAGACTTTGATTAACAATGTGTTACCCATTTTCGGCCGGGCGCGGTGGCTCAAGCCTGTAATCCCAGCACTTTGGGAGGCCGAGACGGGCGGATCACAAGGTCAGGAGATCAAGACCATCCTGGCTAACCCGGTGAAACCCCGTCTCTACTAAAAAAAAAATACAAAAAACTAGCCGGGCGAGGTGGCGGGCGCCTGTAGTCCCAGCTACTCGGGAGGCTGAGGTAGGAGAATGGCGTGAACCCGGGAGGCGGAGCTTGCAGTGAGC
>NC_037669.1:113281655-113334306 GCF_003255815.1 Theropithecus gelada
TTTTTTTTTTTTTTTTTTTTTTTTTGTTGAGACAGAGCCTTGCTCTGTCGCCCAGGCTGGGGTGCAGTGGTGCCATCTTGGCTCACTGCAACCTTGCAACCTCTGCCCCCCAGGTTCAAGCGATTCTCCTGCCTCAGCCTCCCAAGTAGCTAGGATTACAGGAACGCGCTACCATGCCCAGCTAATTTTTGTATTTTTAGTAGAGACGGAGTTTCGCCATGTTGACCAAGTGTTGGGCAAGCTGGTCTGGAACTCCTAACCTCAAGTGATCCACCCACGTTGGCCTCCCAAAGTGTTGGGACTACAGGCATGAGTCACTGTACCTGGCCACTATTCCTTTTATACAAGGTATCAATAAGAGTCTGGGGAGGGGATAGGAAAGTTATGATAAAGGTATGATAAGAGATGTTATCTTAAAGATATTAAAGATGCATTAATATATTAATAAAAAATAATGAAAGAGTAAAAGTAAGACTAAATTAAGCTTCCGACCTTAGATGGCTTCTTGTTGGATTCACTCCACAAATTTGATTTCATGACTTCTAGAAGTCCAGGGACCCAGGTAAGTGCAAGAAAACGTGTTTCTTTTAGTGGGCATTTAAGAAATCAGTAAGCAGTAGGCTCTTAGCCTTCCGGACTCATGAGCAAGACAACCATAAAGCCTCCTCTCATGAAGCTTACAGTTCAGTCTAGTGGGCAGTAAGGACATTTTATAGTTTGCTTTTATGGAAGTATCTATGTACCAGTCTCTGTGTGAATTTTTTGGAGTATTTTTTATTTAGTTCTTGCTACAACTCTACAGGTATATACCATCATTACTTTCTTTTACATGTAGGCAAAGTGAGACACTGAAAACTGAAACAAATTCCCAACATCACAAAGCAAGTAAGAGACACAGCCAAGACTCAAATATGTGCCATATGATCCCGGAGTCTCTTGGCTGCTTCTTTGACACCAGTAAGTCTTTAATAATAATTAGTAAAAATTAAAATAATAAGCACATGGCCAGGTGCAGTGGCTCACATCTATGATCCCAGCACTTTGGGAGGCAGAGGCAGGTGGATCACCTGAGTCAGGAGTTCCAGACCAGCCTGGCCAACATGGCAAAACCCAGTCTTTACTAAAAATAAAAAAATTAGCTGGGCATGGCGGCAGGTGTCTGTAATCCCAGCTACTCAGGAGGCTAAGCCAGAAGAATGGCATGAACCCAGGAGGCAGAGGTTGCAGTGAGCTGAGATCGTACTACTGCACTCTAGCCTAGGTGACAGAACGAGACTCTGTCTCAAATAATAGTAAGAAGAAGAAGAAGAAGCATGGCAGACCTGACCCAGAGAGTAAGGGAAGGCCTCCCTGAGGAACAGACTGGAAAAGGAGCAGAAGTTAAGCTGGCACAAAAGGGTGAAAAGCCTGAGGTGAGAAAGCTGCTCTAGGTTATTATCAAATAATTACACTTTAATTTATTCACAAAAGCCATTGTACTGTTACCACACACACATGCCTAAAATAGCATTAAGTAAAGGCCATCATATCCATTAGTACATACGTATGCAAAAAATAGCTTTAAGTGCACAGTTTTTAAAAATTATTTTAGAAATTGCAATGGAGTACAAAATTATCTTTTTATATAAATTCGAGATTAGACGATTATTCCTATCCAGGCTGTGCTACGGAGATCTTCTCTCAGAATCATTTCTGGATGGCAGTTCCAGAAACCTGGAGATTCCGGTAATTAAACCTTCACTTCCAAATGACAGGAGTTGGGGAGCCAGGGGAGCCAGGGAGATGGAGTTTTTGAGGTGCCCAATTCAGTATGGAGAGACTCTGAGTCCTCCTATAACTGAACAAGAAACCACCACCCGCCTCTAACCTGCTCCTCAACCACTAGCCGGGTGCTCGCTAAGGGAGGGCAGGTAGGATTCTCAGTTCTGGGTTAAGGAGGAGCTCTGTAAACCAGGATGGAGCCATTCTTGGTCACAGTGGAGCGAAGGAAGTAGATGAGGTGGTTGGCCTGGGCCACTGCTCATGAGGGGAGCAGCCTGCAGCTGGTTATAACTGCTGGGAAGCATGGGTGTGTCTGGGCACACATGGCTGTGCTGAGCCTGAATCGAATAAGTCTGGGTGTTTTTGTGTGTGAAGGGACAAAATGGTACTCTATTTGTGTCAGGGCTAATACTTAAAGCTGGATCTA
The DNA here is from genome assembly GCF_003255815.1 of Theropithecus gelada. Taxonomy (NCBI): domain Eukaryota; kingdom Metazoa; phylum Chordata; class Mammalia; order Primates; family Cercopithecidae; genus Theropithecus; species Theropithecus gelada. Next base: position 113,283,844 of record NC_037669.1, read on the forward strand.
GAACCGGTTCAAACACTTTACAATTCTGAGTGCAGGACTGTTTTTATGCATTGCACTCTTTCTTCCAGAAACTATCCTCCTATTCCTCAAGGAGAGGGAAAACGTCATGTCCATAATTCTAGCCTTCGGTTTCTTTTTTTTTTCTTTTTTTGAGACGGAGTCTCACTCTGTCACCAGGCTGGGGTGCAGTGGTGCCATCTCTGCTCACTGTAACCTCCACCTCCCGGGTTCAAGTGATTCTCCTGCCTCAGCCTCCCGAGTAGCGGGGATTACAGGTGCACACCACCATGCCCAGCTGATTTTTGTAGTTTTAGTAGAGACGAGGTTTCACCATGTTGGCCAGGATGGTCTTGATCTCCTGACCTCATGATCCACCCACCTCAGCCTCCCAAAGTGCTGGGAGTACAGGCGTGAGCCACCGTGCTCGGTCTAGGTTTCTTTTTTAAAAGTTTAAATGACTATCTTAGCCCAAGCATTCCTAGAACACTTTGGAAGTTATTCTTAAGTCGTGACTTCCATTTGCAATGATGAGTCTAGCAGGGACCCTTATAGCCTCATGTAACGACACTACAATATCCAAGGACTCTACACACACTTTCCACTGACCTACCCTAGAGAAATAATGTGAGGTTGGAATACCTACCTGTGGGGTGGAAAGGACAGGAACTTCTATCTATTGAAGCCTGCTTTGAAATAAGCGCTTTCACAAATACTATTGAACGCTCACACCCATCCCATCTCTCAGAGACCCCACTTTACAAAAAAATAACACCATGGCTCAGCGGGCCTCCATTTTGACATGATTCCCTGTTGCTAAGTAATTTTAATATGTGTGCATTAAAGCAGGCAGAGAGCATCAAGGAATTTCACCAGCTCTTTCACGTGCTCAGCACAAATTGGTAGATGCTTCTAACGAAGTTAACGGGAGCAATGCAGATGCATATATGGAGCCCGCTCTCCCTGGGGCGGCACAGGCTGCTGACTATATTGTGACATGTCTGAGTATACCAAGGCCTTTGGGAGACCCCATAAGTCTAACTTTCAGTGGGATTCTGTCCTGATAAACCCATCCTAAGTCGAAAATATTATGAAGTTGAACCATTGTGAGCCTGGGACTGTCTGTAGTAACATTTGTATCTCCTTCACCACTGAGCAGTCTTGAAATTAGCAGACTTGAAATTAGGAGGAGGGTCCAGGTGCGGTGGTTCAGGCCTGTAATCCCAGCACTTTGGGAGGCTGAGGCAGGTGGACTGCCTGAGCCCAGGAGTTCGAGACCAGCCTGGGCAACAGTCTCTACTAAAATACAAAAAAATTAGCCGGACGTGGTAGTGCGTGCCCATAGTCCCAGCTACCCGGGAGACTGAGGCACAAGAATTGCTTGAACCTGGGAGGCGAAGGTTGCAGTGAGCAAAGATTGTACCACTGCATTCCAGCCCGGGCCACAGAGCAAGACTCTGTCTCAAAAAAAAAAAAAAAAAAAAAAAAAAAGAAAGAAAAGAAAAAAGGCATTAGGAGGAGTGAAAGGTAGAGGTGCCCAGATGTGACAGGATAGCCAAGGAAGTTAGTAAAGAGGCATCAGGGGCACATGGCAAGGGGTGAAGACGATGGATCCAGATGGGACTGAGATTACCCTTCGGCAATGAGGCAAGTTGGGGAGAAGGTTGATGGAGTAAAGATGGGAAAACATCTATGAATGCAGGGCTCTGCCTCTCCGAAAGGAAATTGCAGAGCGGATGATAATTGTCCTGTTAATTAATAATGAGAAAATTTACTTACTTGTTTCACTTCCCAAAGATAAATAAATCAATAAATGGCCCAACAAACCCTCTGGAGCTGAATTTTGCCTCATATTCCCCTTTGTCCCTAGATCCAGCCTTTTATATCCTTTTTGACCAAGTTTAGTATTTCTGTTATTAAAATCTAACCCAAATAAAACCTAGCTCATGAAAACTAAAAGTTTAAGTAGCAATGAATCTTAATTCGGACTACTTTTTAAGTGTATTTATATGTAACATTTGTCTTACTGTAACATTTTCTTTCTTTCCAGTGAAGAAAGCAGCTTTTATTTCCTTTAAGAAGAAATTCACACACATTCCAAAAGGCCGTGCCTATTTCTTATCTCCTTGAGCATGAGTACAGTGCAAACAATAGAAATCAGCATGAGAACACGTGACTCCCTCTTCAATGGGGTCATAAATATGTTACAAGTAAATGCTGAAATAATGATTTTCTTTGGACATTTTTTTTAATTAGAACCGAAAGAGTTTAGAAAAAATAATAACCACCTGGCAAGCCAGCTCCTCTTTGAAAGCTGAATTAAAATCAAATGAGAGAAATAATTAGGACAGCTGGAAATAATAAAAACAATAGATACCAGACATGTCTTTGACAAAACACAACAAACCAGAGAGACATTACAATGCAAAATCTTAATTGTGTCATAGCTCACTAAGTCTCCCTGTTTTCCCCCCTCAGTCCTTGATCACAATGGAAAAAACAAACAAACAAAAAAACACTGTATTACAAGATGTAAAGCCAAAAAGCAGTAACACTCTTATAACCTGAATGAGCATGACAATAAACAGAGGTAGTTGTTGTAGAATATTGTACCTAAATAGATACAATCCCACAATTTGACTGAATTATTGTTTCTCCTTTTTTGTTTCTTGTATAGGGTGCTAATTCTTCTTGCAAACTGTGGATTAATACCTATCTTTTGATGTATGTGTCAAGTCTTAAATCTGGCTTTTCAAATATGAGGTTTATCTGGATTCTGTTGTCCATATTCAGAATTACTCCTGAGTAATTGCTGGCCAGAAAAAAAAAAAAAAAAAACATACAAAAAACTCACCCGAGATTAATTATGCTACTCCTCTAGAAGGCAGATGCTTCTTTAGTCACTGCTGTTCTAAATAACATCTTTTTCTTTCTATTTTACAGGGTAGGAAAAGGCTATATGCCAAAGTGTTAACAGCGGTTTGCTTTGGGAAATGGGGTTACTGGTGATTTTTCATTGTGTTTATGGTTTTTTCTGCATTTGCTAAAGTTATCATAATTTAAAGCCAACATAGTTTCGTGTAAATTCTTCAATCCTATAAATGCATTTAAGAGGGGGGAAACGCCTCAGAAACATATTAACAACATTTAGCAATGGGAATGAAACACAGAGTAAGGACGTTCACCGACTTTGCAACCACATTAAAGTGCAAATCGCTTGCCCCTTAACTCAACTGGAAGGTAGGCAAAGGTCTCAGAGTAAATCAGGACCCTTACTGACAGCATGGAGTGGAGCAGATAGCTCAGTGTGGATCTGGAAATCAGGTTATCTAGGTATTCAGTGAATGACATCCTACATGGTGGTGTGAAAGCCACTTAATCTCCTCAGTCTCCTTGCCATCAGAATATCTTCCTTTCCACAGGCAAAGCTTCCGTTTAAAGTTAATGGAAACTGAGAGAATTGGGACACTCTGCCTTTACTTTTTCTCTCTGTCAAACGAAGATAAAGGTTTTATTCGAACTTTTTTATCTGAAGAGGAGCAGCACCTGAATGAAATGTGGTCATGATCACAAATCTTAAGAATTAGGAAATTTCCAGACACTCACATAAATGATACAATGCCCTGAAGAATGAGGGGGGAAATGATTCTGTACAAAAACACAGTTATATAAGCACTCTTCCTTGAAATAAAAAGGGTTTCCACATGTATGCATTTATATAAGTAATGTTAACTGAAGATTAAAAAATAAAAGAAATTTTATATTAAAGATTTCACTTCATCAAAATGATTCAGGTTTTTACATTTCAGGACATTGGCAAATGCAATTTCTTTACATTTGAATGGTTATGGACAGTTGAACTTTTTTCCTGGAGGTTTAGTTTGGATCTGACGCCTCTTTTTAAAAATCTTGCTCCAGCATGTTTAATAATTGGGTTGAATCTCCCCAAATGCGTCCGATTTGAAAGGCGTAAGTAGAAAGATTACTGGTTTTTTGCCCAATCCTGCAATTAACTAATAAAAATTAATTAGCAATCTTAAGTAAGTTATTAAATATCTATGAACCACATAGTGGTACTCACCACATATTTGTCTAATGAATGAATGATCAAATACGGCTCAGATTTTTCATCTTGTCACTAGATGACTTACTCTAACCTTCTATGACCTGTGTGTCCCTCCTTATAAACTACAGCAACAGTTCCCACACACAAGTCAGCCTGCGAGCATCAGCCTGTGATGAAATTTTTACCAGTTTGCATGGAGTGAGAGGAAGTAAATAAGGACAATATAGTTGGTTTGTCATAAGGCTAAATCTATTTAATTTAGAGAACTATTCCGTAGTCTGTATGTCTTTTGCATTTCTTTGGAAATACTTTTTTTGTTGTTTTATGAAATGATTAAAAAAAAAAAAGGTAGTAATTGTGAAGGGCTTAAGATATTTATTTGCCAAAATATAAAATCCACAACCTATGTCAGTCCCTGATTTTTTCTAATTCTATTACTCCAAGAGCTCTCAAGTTCTGGGAACTACTGACTTAGAGAATGTGTATTACTTTAGATACAAGAAAAAAGGAGCTTTCTCTTTCCCCCATCCCCAGATTTGCCTCCCTAGGAGAATTGAGACAGACTGTCTTTTGTCTATCAGCTCCTCTGTATTGAGCTTCAAACTTTTCCATCCCCCACCCTTGTCCTCCTAAATGCAAAGAGGTAGCCAGATAACCACTTTCATTCTACATACTTACCATGTATTATTGGATGAAATAATTTCCCAAATGCAATTTTATTGACTGTCTCTCTCACAGTTCCTTCTAGAAAACTGCCATGTAACCAGTTTTAGGATGGACATATAAGCAAAAGCCAGCCAATTTGCTTTCTAAACACTGACCAGTAAGATCCTCTTTCTTCAAATGTGAGCAAACAGGATATAAAGATAGGCTGTAGTGGGTACTGAGCCCAAGAGGCTATGATGCAAAGCTCGGGCCAATAGTGCCCTGCAAGACGGGCAGGCAGGGAGAGTAGATCAAGAAAAGCACCAGAGAGAACTTAAAGAAAGAAACAAACTCCTCAGAGACAGTGAGAGTAGCCTCACTTCTGATTTCTAGTTCCCAGTTCCAGTTGGATTCTTTGAGTTTACTTAACCCCATCCTCCACCAACTGCCTTTCTGTACTTGAGCTAGCAGATTTCTATTCCTTGTCATTAAAAAAAAAAAAAAAATTGTCCTTTGGGAGGCCCAGGCAGGCGGATCACAAGGTCAGGAGATCGAGACCATCCTGGCTAACACTGTGAAACCCCATCTCTACTAAAAATACAAAACATTAGCCGGGCGTGGTGGCGAGCACCTGTAGTCCCCGCTATTTGGGAGGCTGAGGGAGGAGAATGGTGTGAACCTGGGAGGCAGAGCTTGCAGTGAGCCGAGATCGCGCCACTGCACTCCAGCCTGGGCAACAGAGCGAGAATCCGTCTCAAAAAAAAAAAAAATTGTCTCAGGTGGGCATGGTGGGTCATGCCTATAATCCCAGCACTTTGGGAGGCCGAAGCAGGCAGATCACCTGAGGTCAGGAGTTCAAGACCAGCCTGGCCAATATAGTGAAATCCCGCCTCTCCTAAAAATACAAAAATTAGCTGGGCGTGGTGAGCAGATGCCTGTAGTCCCAGCTACTTGGGGGGCTGAGGCAGGAGAATCACTTGAACCCAGGAGGCGGAGGTTGCAGTGAGCTGAGATTGCACCACTGCACTCCAGCCTGGGAGACAGAGCAAGATTCCATCACAAAAAAAAAAAAAAAATTGTCTCAAATTGAAAACATGGACTAACATTCATGTATTCGAAGAAAAAGAGAGTTACCACTGTTTTTTATCTAAGATTGTTTTTACTAGACAATTTATCTTCCTTATTTCTGCAATACCAAAAATATGCAAACCATCAGTTGGACTTCTTTCTTATGTTTCCTTTAAACACTGTGCAAAAGTGTTTTTCAGGCATTAGGAAAAGCCAGGCTCTCAGCCCCTCTCTTCACCCCACCCATCCCCATTGTCACCACATTGTAGGTTTGATCATGTGTCCATCCCCAGCCCGGCCCCTGCACAGTCGCATAATCCACTTGCTAAGGCACAGCTCAGAACTTCAGTGTCTGAGTCCCAAAAAGAGCACATTAGTGACCCCACTGGGTAGAAGCCCCTGTCATTGTCATTTTCCCACTGAGATACAATCAGAGAAGTGAAGGGATGATTTAATATCCCACAGGGAACAAGTAAGGGAAATGGCATTTTATTTAACCTTCAACCAGCCTAAAAGGTAAAATATTATCCTAAAAGATAAAATTATATACAAACACACTCAACCTCACAAGGCTTGCCTATGCTTTACCAAACATCATACATCCAGTAAGAGCTGAGGCCTGACTTTGAGTGAAACTTATTAAACTCTAAAGTCTATACTCATTTAATAATACATCCTTCTGCCTCCAAGTTTTTCATGGTCAAACCACATTTAAACCCAAATCACATGACTCCTGATGACTAAACAAGGGTTCTCTCCAGTCATTATTCCGGTGTTCTTCAGGAACAGCTTAAAGAAAAAGGTGTGAAGATGTAGCATTGGGTAGAAGATGAAAAGGAAGGCAACTGAGAGCCCTCTTATTCAGCCCTCTCTCCTCTTTTTCTTTAACATTTCGTCAAACAAGGGCATGATGTATAAGCCATCTCCAGGTTGTGGCCTGAGTCACTGTTGCTACCCAGTCCAGCCCTGCGGGAGACAGCCTCTAAGATAGCCACCAATGACTCCCACCTGCAGGATTCATACCCTCGTGTTATACGCTCCCTTGCTGTAGCTGGATTGGTCTGGATAACCAACCCCGTATGATAGCACTTCTGACAGTGGGTTAGTAAAAGCATGCAACTTCTGACTTGGGTATCTTTCTTCCTTTCTGTTTCTGTCTTGAATCACTCACTCTGGGGAAAACCAGCTGTTAAGTCATGAAGACGCTTAGGCCACTTCAGAGAGGCACACATGGCAAGTGAAGAACTGAAGTCTCCAGCTAACAGCAAGCAAGGAACTAGGGCCTGTCAGCAACCATGTGAGTGAGTTAGAAAACGATCATTCCCCAGTTGAGTGTTCATGTGAGATTACAGCCCTGGCAAACAGCTTCAGTGCAACCTCATGGAGACCTTAAACCAGAACAACCCAGCTAAACTGCTCCCAGGCTCCTGAGCCACAGAAAAAAAATAGTTGTGGCCTTAATCTGCTAAGTTTGGATGTATTTTGTTAGGTAAAAATGGACAACAAATTCAAGACCTGGGAATATCCTCCAAATACTAAACATTTCTCCTGCCTAGGCTTACTCAGGTTATTCCTGTTGAAGTACATAGAGTTATTTTCCTTTGTCTCCATAAACAAATCATTGGTGTTAATACACTGACTCCCCTCTCTGACTGGGGAATAAGCTCTGTAGCTACTTCACAAATATTTCACTTGAAATATGCATATGGTTCTAGATAGTGAAATCTTCAGAAAGCCACTATTGTCTGCTTCGTTTCCTTCGTCATTTTTATAGTCCCTTTAGTTTTCTGAATCTTTCCCTCACAATAAGTCTGTCAATAGAAACCATAGAATTTTAAGGAAGAGTTTGACTCCTCTCCTGGGCAGAATATTTAAATCATATGTCATTGTTTGTTTTCAGGTCAACCAGTACAATTATATAACATAAATTCTTTTAAAGCATCTGGGACTTCAGTTCAATTTAAGATCCTGTGGGTTTTATCACCAGAATGAATGATTATAAAATACATGCATGCAAATGAAGAGATAAAAAAATTAAAGGGCATATGAAATTTAATGGATGCTACTTGTAATTCCATGCCAAATTGTTGCAAAAGACAGTGGCTAGGCCATACCATGTAAAAATGTGGTTTATGGCATTTACAACTGGAGAATGTGGTTTTAATAGTCTATTGCCATAGATATATATTATAAAACAGAGTAGAGAATTAAGTTTCTGGTATTAACATATGGGGGAAGGGGAAAGTTTTTACCCAAGGCTGTCATTGGTTTTACTGCCAAAATAAAGAGCTTGTTTTGACTAAGGTGATTCACACTCCAACAGCACACCACAGTGAAAACTTTGTGGAAAATGGAGATTCTTTATTTTTGAGTGTTTTTATTCTAAGAGCTCATTTGGACTAATCTAATTCAGTCAATATTTATTAACTGTCAAAAATGTGAAAGCTAATATATTCAAGGATGTGAGGGCTGGGAGTGGAGGGAGTTAAAATTGAAGCTCACAACTCTACTCTTGAGAGAATCACAATCTAGGGAAAGCGGTGGGCAGACGTGTGTGTGAAGAATCTGAACCTGGGTTGTGTACATTGTTGGAGGAGCCAAATAACAGGCTCCCACCTCTTGATTGCTCTCCTCTAATTCAGCATCCACATTGCTGCCTGAGTTTTACCCAAAAGAAAGAATCCAAGTGTGTTGTCTTTCTCCATAAAGTTCTCCATTGCTTATAAAATACAGTCCAGATTCCCTAGTACCAGCTCTTCAACATCTGGTCTAAAACTACCTTTTCCTATTTAAATAACACTCTAAAGAGGAATGCTTACAGAAAAAACTTGTTGGGAGGCCAAAGCGGACAGATGACCTGAGGTTGGGAGTTGGAGACCAGCCTGACCAACATGGAGAAACCCCATCTCTACTAAAAATACAAAATTAGCCAGGTGTGGTGGCACATGCCTATAATCCCAGCTACTTGGGAGGCTGAGGCAGGAGAATTGCTTGAACCTGGGAGGCAGAGGTTGTGGTGAGCCGAGATCATGCCGTTGCACTCCAGCCTGGGCAACAAGAGCGAAACTCTGTCTCAAAGAAAAAAAGAAAGAGAGAGCGAGAAAGAGAGAGAGAGAGAGAGAGAGAGAAAGAAAGAAAAAGAAAGAGAAGGAAGGAAGGAAGGAAGGAAGGAAGGAAGGAAGGAAGGAAGGAAGGAGAGAAGGAAGGAAGGAAGGAAGGAGAGAAGGAGAGGGAGAGAGGGAGGAAGGGAGGAAGGGAGGAAGGAAGGAAGAGGGCTGGGCGCGGTGGCTCAAGCCTGTAATCCCAGCACTTTGGGAGGCAGAGGCGGGTGGATTCCAGGGTCAGGAGATCGAGACCATCCTGGCTAACACGGTGAAACCCCTTCTCTACTAAGAAATACGAAAAACTAGCCAGGCGAGGTGGCGGGCGCCTGTAACCCCAGCTACTCGGGAGGCTGAGGCAGGAGAATGGCCTAAACCCGGGAGGCGGAGCTTATAGTGAGCTGAGATCTGGCCACTGCACTCCAGCCCGGGCGACAGAGCGAGACTCCGTCAAAAAAAAGAAGGAAAGAAAGGAGAGGAAAGGAAAAGGAAAGGAAAAGGAAAGGAACAGGAAAGGAACAGGAAAGGAAAAGGAAAGGAAAGGGAAAGGAAAAGGAAAGGAAAGGAAAGGAAAGGAAAGGAAAGGAAAGGAAGAAAGAAAGAAAAAACTTGACTCAACTTGAAAAGACTAGGGATTCCAGTACAGTTCTTCAAATAATATATGAACATCCACTGTTCCTACAGGACTCGTCTCTTTCTAATTTTTGCTTCCAACCAGGACAAACTCCTAAAGAAGAATGGAGTCATGGGGCAACCAAGAAGTTGCTGGGACATTTTCTTGCAGGGACTGGTACAAAGGAAGGAAATAAAAGGGTGTGTTATTATGAAAGAAATTAACTAATATTAGCATCTCCTTTTCCTAACCGTTCCCATTACAGTCCCAGACCCTCAAAGAAGAGAGTGTTGTACTTCTAGATGTCTCAGGTCTTTGTATACTTCACCCAGAAACAGAAATTTCTCTGAGATCACCCATGAATAGAGAAGGGTTGGTAAGATTTGGAGATAGAGAAAACTGCCTTATACTTAGGCTGAGACAGCGAGATAGAACATAGTGGAGACAAAAGTTGAGGAGCGTTAAGATGGGAAGGCTTTTGTTTGGATTTAAGTTTTCTTAGTGGATGGAAAGGTCCCCCACAATATAGACACAGCTTCCTCTTCCATGCTTCACTCCCAATACCACAGGATCCCTGTAGAAGGGGACACTGACAGCACAACAGGTGGTGAGGTCCACAGCAGTCAACAGGGAGCAAATGTCTGCCTGAACTCCCAGTGTCACCAGGCGACCAGCCCCAACACCAGCACCACATAGAAAGTACAAGAGTAATGACAAGAGGCAGCACCATGGCCTGGAAACAGGCATCTCCATTGTGCCCTGTGAGTACCAAACAAACCCAATTTCTTATATAATTCCCCAAAAAAAGACTAATCAGAGATTGAGCTTTCTACCAGTCACATTCGTGTGGGCTCAGAGCAAGTTATATTTGATTTAGAGATACAAAGGAATGCACCCTCAATCATATTCTAAAACCTTTACTAAACATAGTTCAGAAGCTGTTTCCAGATAAGAATGCTCAACACACTGGGCTTCCAGACTCCTAGAGACCCTTTCCCATGCTAAAGCCCATGTACATGGGTCTACAGAGAGCATCCCATTATAGTTTATGGGGAAAAAAATTCCCCATTCCTTCTTCCTTATTTGTTTCTCTTTTAAAGGCACTCTACAGGGGTTTGCAGACTCTAGACCACAGACTAAATCCGGCCTGCTGACTGTTTTTGTACAGCCTGTGAGCTAAGAGTGGTTTTCACATTTCAAATGGTTGAAAGATCATAAGAATATTTTGTGACACATGAAAATTGCATGAAATTCAAATGTCCAGTGTCTCTAAATAAGGTTTTATTGGCACACCCACAACCATTTGTTCATGCATCATCTATCGTTGCTTTCACTACAATGGCAGAGTCAAGTAGTTGTGACAGAGACCATCCAGCCCTTTGCAGAGTTTGCTTTATCCATGTAAAGAAAGAGATGATTTCCAAGACTTAAGAAGGAGGGTCACGTTCTGTATTAGTAAACCCAGTGTCCAACTGAGAGGCAGGAAGCAGATTGTAGGCCTAGTCTAGAGCCTTCTCTTTCGCCCTATGCCAAGTGCGGAGGGAGCAACAGTCCCCACATTTTCCTGGCTAAAGAGCTTCTGTCTTCCAGGTAAGGACCTAGAAATGAGTAGGCAACAGAACAGAAGGGGAAAGATATGCAAGGAAACTAGAGAGGGACTAGCCCATCCCCAAACCTGCAGCCCTACCCACTCCACAGTAACAACAAACCAAGGATCCCAGCCTCAGAGGGGAGGAGGCCAGCCAGCCAGACTGGCAAAGGAGGCCACAGCTGCCAGCCCCTTAAAGCCCACCTCTCTCCTCACCACGGAGGTGTGGAGATGAAGAAGGAGGACCGTTTCAGAAGGACAAAATGACATCTTAACTGAAAAACAGAAGAGGATGGCAGCAGGGAGGGCAGCCTCCTCCCCAGGCTTCAGAGAGTGCATTTCGGAACCGAAATAAGACCAGGGAGAAGAGTTCTAATGGAACAGGCCCTCCAAGCTGAGCAAACTGGAGCCTGCCACTGTTCCTCCATAACTCCATTTCACTGAGACAGCAGCTAGTGTAAACATCTGAGGCAGAGGGATAAGGAAAATTATTTGGCAATTAAAATGTATACCTCAAGAAACTGTTTCAAAACATGTCTTAAGCCTGGCCTTTTAACTGAAAATATTAGAAATTGATGTGAATTCACACTAATGTCACCTTCCATGCACCTCTCCTGGCCATCTTCTGTTTTAAATTGAATTAGGCGAGCTGCTGAGTCAGAACAACACCTAATTGCTTTTTCTACCCCTTTCATTCTACCAACATTTATTAAGCACTTATTATTTGCACGGCGCTGTGCCAAGTATAAGCAGGGAAAAAACATAATGAATAATCCCAGCCCCAGAGAATCGCAGTTCCCTAGGAGAGATATAAAGTATGATTTAAAATCGCAAATAATTAATACTGTGTAGAAACGATACGCGTATGTGTGCATCTGAGGTGTAACGCTGCAGAGATATTAGAGTTGTGAAAAGGGAAAAGCTGAGCCTGGATAACTCAAACAAAATGAACCTTCCCCTAGCTATCAGCATGCTCTGATAGAAGGTTTCAGAGCCAGCTGCCTAAGTCAAGGCTTTTCAAAGCCTGGTGGAGGAGCACCCCCATCAGAATAACCTGGGATGTTTGCTAAAAGGCAACAAACCAAGTCCTTCCAAATCTGAATCTCCAAGACAGGACCCATGATTCTGCCCTATTCACAAGCTCCACGGCGGCTCCTGAGACACTTTCCAATTTGAGACAGAGGGCTGGATGATGGGTTCTTAAACTTGGCTGTTCTTTGTAATCACCTGGACCCGAAGCCAATTCAATCAGAGCATCTGGGGTGAGACTCAGGCATGAGTAGTTGTGACACTCTCCAGGTGATCCCAATGTGCTACCAAATTGAGAACCACAGTGCTAGTATCACTGCCCCATAACTTTACACAAGGAATAGTAGACTCCATTTCAAGAGAAAAAAAAAGTCATACTTTTCTTTTTCATTTGTCTAAGTAGATACCATCATTTGAGTAACCCATTTTTTCCTTCTGTTTAATACAACTTCTGAGGTCTTGGGCTTTTTTTTTTTTTTTTTTTTTGAGACGGAGTCTCGCTCTGTCACCCGGGCTGGAGTGCAGTGGCCAGATCTCAGCTCACTGCAAGCTCCGCCTCCCGGGTTCACACCATTCTCCTGACTCAGCCTCCGAGTAGCTGGGACTACAGGCGCCCACCACGCCCGGCTAATTTTTTTCATTTTTAGTAGAGATGGGGTTTCACCATGTTAGCCAGGATGGTCTCGATCTCCTGACCTCGTGATCTGCCCACCTCGGCCTCCCAAAGTGCTGGGATTACAGGCGTGAGCGCCCGGCCGGTCTTGGGCTTTATAATTCAAACTTGGTCCACTCATGTAGCAGTCACTGTAAGTGACTGTATGTGGACATGTGTGTGTGGGTGTGTAGCCATGTGCATATGTGGATGCATGTACATGTATGCATGTGTCATGCACTATGTGAAGAGCTAGAGGAGATGAGATGAAAAATACAGGCCAACAAGGTCCATAGGAAAGCAACAATGTGAAAAGTGCTAACATTCAGAGTACTGGGGCTTTGGGGACATGGAAGTGTCTAACCAGCCAGGAACTGGAGGTGACAGTGGTAGTCTGGGAGGGAAGGTCATTGCAGAGACCTCTTAGGGAAGGAGATGCTCATGCTGAGTACTGAAGAATGAAGAGAAGTGAGCTTCACAGAGGAGGGATAGCCAGCAAGGTGGACACCAACTGCAAAGACATAGTCATATTCAAGTTGGGAATATCTGGAGTATAATGTGGCTGTGAAGGGTCTCTGGCCTGTAGAAAGTACACAGCCATGCTACCAGTCTCTTCAGGGCCAAGAAAAGCCATTATTCTGGCCTAGTAATTCTCAGTCCCAGCATGGATTAGAATCATGTGAGATATTTTAAATACTAACAAAGTCCAGGCCTCACCCCCAGAGATTCTGATTTAATGAGACTTCAGCATCTCTATTTTTAACAAGCTCCCATGTGATTGGAGGGGGCGGGTCTCAGAGTCACATTTGGAGTCTTAGTAAACAGATAGCTGGCCTTGGCCACTGGCTACATGGATTCTCCTCGTTGGGCTGGAGCAAGCTGGGGCTGGAGTCTGCAGGCTGCCTGCCCCATTCCTCTTCTTCCTTCCTGCCTGGGCACGTGGCCACCTTATTGCCTTCAGAGGGAAGAAACTCAGGCTGCAGAGTTTTCAGGCTGGCTGTTCACCTGGTACAAAGGTGGTTGAGTGATCTCTGGCTACTCCTAGGTGCTCAAGCTTCTGCTCCAGCATCCCTGCATTCCTGCCTTGCTGTGAGCATTCCTCCAAGCACAAGCACACCCTCGTGGGGAGAGCAGGGGGGTCAGGATTATTGGTAGTAAAGGGAAGTCATGTGGTATACACACACTCTAGATGTATCCCCAGGGAATACATGTCAGTACTTGTCAGAAGCCTAGATTCATGAAATTTATCATAGTACGTAATAGAATTTCTCCCATTAAATGCAGTGAAATGAACTAAAACATTGTAATTAGATGCGTAATGAAAATAACGGAATATGTAAGAAGAAATCAAAATAGTGAATTTGCATGGCAGGGCTTCTGGGCAGTCAGCTAAGTGTACACCCGAGCTAAGTGACTCCCAGGCCACTGCAGCCAGACAGCATGTGATTCAAATCTGTGCTGGAGCAGAAGAACAAATTGCTCCATGTCATAAATCTTCTGGGTCATCTGCAAATAGTGGAAACCAGGAATGTTAAATCCATGAATGCCAAGGGTGCATTCATATATCAAAATAAACATTTGTATGGACAACGCAAGTCCAAGAGGGAGAAATGTATAGTTGCTTTTATGCATAAAAGGGATAGATAAGAATCTATCCACTGAATTTTTGAAACAGTATTTCTGTAGTCCCTCCCATATTTCCAAGTCAGCTGTAAGTATAGTAAACAGACTTTTCTGAGTCAAAATCAGGACATGTGATTGGAGAAAATTTTGTTTCTGAGTTGTAAATGTATTTATAAAGAAGTATTGCCTTGGGCTACTAGAAGGACAAAAAAAGCAATGCTGAGAGACATGCTAAGGCTGGGACAAGTGCCATGTAGCAGAAGAAGGCGGGAGGTTCCCTTCACACAGCAGCAGATGAGGTTGCATCTGAGCAGGTTGCCCACCCCGGGGAGCCCTGGGGAGCCCATCGCTGTCCTACAGTCTGTCCAGGTGGCCATCAGAGAATGTGTCTGGAGTGGCACGGCAGCAAATGTCCAAGACAAGTCACAACGAAGAGGCAGACAGTGACCTCCCCTGAGGACAATGAGGCAGTTGCACAAACATCTAAGTGATTAGAGTATACCCCAGGAAGGTAGGGGAGGAAGGCTGAAAAGATCTGAGGGGGAATTTTAACGTGAATGTGACTGAATTATAAACCTGAACTTGCAGAGAAAATTCTGAACTGGATTGAGTTTACTTGGAAATGACTGAAATCAAAACTTTCTGCCAAGTCAGAAATTACATTTACCATAAGAAAATACGGATTACAGTTTTGCATATCTGAGTGTGAGACTGAAAAGGACAAAGCCACGCCATAGGCTTTCCTTTATTCTCTCCTCCTCCAGTGGGCACGGTCCTTTCTTTCCTGGAGGCCAGGGTGGGAACAGTGGCCACTCCCTCAGACCCCCTTCCCAAGCCACTGCCGTGGGATGTGGCCAAGCTGAGGCCATTAGCAGAGGCAGGTGTATCTAATCATTTCTTCATTCACTTCTTCAAATACTATTTTCTTTGTTTTCCATTTCCTGAAGCCTTGGAATTCTGGATCAGGAAGCCAAGGGGAAGTTTGGTTAGCCACGAACAGTAACACCAGACTCTTAATTATGTGAACAGCCCCCTTTAAAAACCTTCCTTAACAAGAGTTTTTTGTTGTTGCTGTTTTTTGTTTTTTTAATTAGAATACCCAGGATTGGTACTGGTTCCAGAAAATGAGCACACACACACACCCCTGCACGGGCAGTAAAGTATAAACTTGATGTGATTTTCTCCTGGCAGGCAACTGGATATTATATTTCAAAAAGTCTTTAAAATGCGCATACCTTTTTAACCAGAAATTCCAATTCTAGGAATCTGCTTCAGGAAGGAATTTAAAGATCAATGTAGAGCAGTGGTTAAGAGCCAGTCCTTAATGTCAACAGAATCTGGGTTCGGGTCCTGATGCCACTGATTAGATCAATGAAACTTTGAACGAATTACAGAATGTGAACTTTACTGGCCTGGTATGTGAAATAGGGGTAACACTCATACCCATCTCACAAGGCTGTCATGAGGTTACAATGAACTCAAACATGTTAATGCTCAGCACTATGCCCAGCAAGGTATGAGAGTCTGATAAATATTACTGCTGTTCCTGATCCATACTGTTGTCTATACATAAAAATGATAGTACAAGGATGGTCCTCACACCAGCGCTGGCAAAAAGGACAAGTGAAAATGCAACCAAAATATCTAGTAAGTGATTCATTTAACAAATTGTGACATTCATAGAATAACCATTAGGCCATCCTTTAAAATGATGTTATGGAAAGGTATCTATTGCTATAAAAAGATGTTCACAGTGTATTGTTAAGTGAAAGATGCAGGTTTTCAAACTAGCATGCATGGCATGATCTGCTTTTCGTTAATACATGCATATAGATGCACAGAAAAATATAAGGAAAAATAGATGCTAAGACATTAAAATGGTTGTCTCTGGGTGAGATTATACTTTTTTTAAATTCTACTCTCTTTGGCTTTTTGTTATTGAATTTGTATTTCATTTGTAATAAGCAAAGAAAAAAAGTATTTTCATGGAAATGTCACAATTAAAGTATAAATGCTTCCTGGGAAGTCACAGGTAAAATTTATCAGGTATTATCAAAAATCAAGATTGTCCCTTCCAGAAGAATTCCAATTCTGTAAGAAGAGGGGAAAAGGGAACAGAAAATCACTGTTAGAACTTCTGCAGGTTAATCACCACCATGAGCAAGCTCCACCAATGGTGGCTGAAATTCACGGATAAAAGTTTGAGGAGCAAGAGAATATGTGCACAGTCTCAAGGTATCTCTCCCAAGGCAGTTATTAATTATTAAGGGGAAGCAGTAACTTTGCAGTGGAGGAGTCTGGCAGTCAGCAGCTTAATTTAGTGATCAAGGTTAACATCAGCAAGGAAACACATCAACATCACGAGCCCCTGATATGATGCTTGGCATGAGAGACACACAGAACTTTAATCTCGCCACAAGAAAACAAACTCAGATTGACAGACCATCTCCAAAATACCTGACCAGGATTCTTCAAGAGTGTTGAGGACATGAAAGACAACAAAAGACCAAGGAACTGTCACAGATAGGAAGTAACTAAGGAGACAGGACAACCAAGTGTAACGTTGGGATCCTGGATTTGTTCCTAGAACGGCTAAAGAACACTCATAGAGAAACTGGGAAAATCCAAATGGAGTCAGTGGCTTGGTAAGAATAGTATTGTCCTAATACTAATTTCTTAGTTTCCATACTTGTTGTATGGCTACTAAGATATTAATGTGAGGGGGAAGCTGGATTAAAGGATTATGGGAACTGTATTATTTTTGCAATTTTTCTATAAATTTAAATGTATTTCAAAATAGAAATTTTAAAATGTAAACAAGACTGGACAAGCCTAGATACTCTGGGTTAGGCATTATTGGGGAAGTCCCAAAAAGGGCCCAGGCAGGAAAAGTCAAAGCCCTCTGTCTCCTCATATTTCATAGAAAATGTTACTTTTACAACTTGTTAGGTTAAAATTAGATTCACACAAACATAGGGGAAGGCAGCATCTCAGTTTTCAGCACAAACCACAGAGAACATTCGCAAATATTATCAAGACTCAACATTTCTCTTTTGAATTGACACTCTTCATATTTTCCCCATTCCAGTTCATTGGTTCAATTCTTTTTTAATCTCAAAGTATCTCCTTTTTTCATGTCATACCTGTAAGTCAACAATAAAAGATCAGTGATCTTTGAGTTTTAAATATCCCAAAAGGTGTCTTTATTATTACCCATTTCTTTTGTTTGCCCTTTCAAAATCAGATATGAAATGTTTGTGTTGGCCATGTGCGGTGGCTCATGCCTGTAATCCCAGCACTTTGGGAGGCCAAGGCAGGCGGATCACCTGAGGTTAGAAGTTTGAGACCAGCCTGCCCAACATGGTGAAACCCCGTCTCTACCAAAATACAAAAATTAGCTGGGCATGGTGGCAGGTGCCTGTAATCCCAGCTACTTGGGAGGCTGAGGCAGGAGAATCGCTTGAACCCAGGAGGCAGAGATTGTGGTGAGCCGAGACCGCTCCATTACACTCCAGCCTGGGCAACAAGAGTGAAACTCCATCTTTTAAAAAAAAAAAAGTTTGTTCCTTAGTGCCTACTCAATTAGTATGAGATACAGAAAGGCTAGTAGACCTCATGCCTCCTACGAGAACAGATGTTTAATCTCTTATTCCAAGCCTCCTGGTAATTAAAACAAGTAGCAACTACAAACACAACGAAACTTACTGGAGTTTACTATGTACTTACTTACATTATCTCATTCATCCCACAACAATGTTCTGAGTGGATATTATGCCATCTTCATTTTACAGTTGACAAAACTGAGGCTTAAGGAAATGAATTATTTTTAAGGTCACAGAATAAGTGGCAGAAGTAGGTAAGTCCCAGATGCCAGATACTCTGATTTATTGAGTATCTCCACACTTGTGAATATTCATTGACGAATACCACTGGAATTAGAGGTCTGCCTAGAAACTTCTGGAAATCTAAAACTATGGGTTGAGGAAAGGATACCTATGGCATGAGAGAGCCTGCTGGGAAGGGGTCACCCTTTCTACCTTGTATAGGGTAACTAAAAATATGTAGATCTGATGACAACAGGGGAAACAAAAACTGTACCATGCGAATCAATTCGAGGACAAACAGGAGCTTGCTAGTCTAGGATTTCTCCTTAGCCATACGGGAATTCCTTTTACATTTTAATATGCAAAATTTCAGTTGACTTAAGATGAAGACTTGTTTGCTAATCACGGTAATTCCACATGTGGAGACTTTTACCATAGAGGGAGTACCACTTTTTTGTGGGTACTCTCTTCCCTTCCATAAAACACCCTATGTACATCAGCCAGATTAATCTCCTTAAAGTTATAGTCAATTTATTCCTCAGCTGAAAAACCTTAAATGGCTCCACCTGCCTTTGAAATATTCTTCTCAATAGTCTGGCTCCAACTTTCCTTTCCAATAAAATGTTATCATCAGTTAGGATATTTTTGTAGCAACTAACAAAAATCACAAATTAAACTGCCCTAAACAAAAGGAAAATTATTTTCTCATTTAACCAGGAGGACAGAAATAGAGTAAGATTTGAGGTTGCAGTTTGTTCTGGTTCCATGTCCCTAAGAGTCTCAGAATCTCAGCTTGCCCCCCTCAATCTGTGTGTGTGTGTGTGTGTGCGCGTACATGTGTGTGTCTATCCATCTATCTCTCTTTGTCAAGCATTCTATACTCCAGCAAAATGAAAACACAAAACTTTGCTGTTCCCACTCTTTTCCATGGGAAACGCTTGCCACCATTGCTACCCATTCTCCAAGGCCCACATCTTCCACATATCTCTTATAATTGCAACTAAAGCCTCATTATAGTAGTGGATCAGAATTGTTCCTTGACTCTACTAAGCCAGGGTGGCCACCCTAGCACCAAATTTTGGGTGTTCGCATGCTGATGGACAAGTGGCTGAGAAAGGCAACTGCCAAGTGCCGAGGAGGAGATACCAGCTCTTCCACCATCATCATTCATTCACGTATTGATTCACGACCCAACATATCTGAGGATCTTCCAGTTGCCAGGTTATCTGCCGCTGAAGAGCTAACAGTCAGGGAGATGGACACATAAACAAACAACTGCCACATACTAAGATCAACATTATGATAGAAATAAGCACACAGTGAGGACGCATAAAGAGGAAGTGACAAACTCTGCCCGGAGACTCAGAGAAGGCTTAGAAAGAGGTAACCCTGGATCCATGAAGGAGTCAATATCAAAAAAAAAAAAAAAAAAAAAAAAGAACTCCAACCCATAAGCTATTCCCAAACATGTAAAGTAAACGCAAATACCATCAGAGATGTAAGTAGTTCCGTTTTAAATATAGGAATTGTTGGAAAAGGATAGGTTAGGATTTTTCAACTAAATATGGTGACAAAATAATTGCATAAAGGCAACCCAATCATTATTTTATTGACAATAACAGCTTCTTTCCTGAGGCCCTTCTCTGTCTCTCCAGTTCCCTGTTGTTTGTGGGTAAATATCCACTTGCTATTTTACAGTATTCCTGCTTAATTGGCAACCAGCTGCCTCTAAGAAACAAGATATTATGTTCACGTGTAACTCTTGTTTTCCACCCCCATCTTATCACTGAGAAAAAGACTGAGAACAGGAAGCAT
Organism: Theropithecus gelada; assembly: GCF_003255815.1. Taxonomy (NCBI): domain Eukaryota; kingdom Metazoa; phylum Chordata; class Mammalia; order Primates; family Cercopithecidae; genus Theropithecus; species Theropithecus gelada. The sequence continues at coordinate 113,303,865 of NC_037669.1, forward strand.
GTTCTTAACATAGACAGTGTCTTTACAAAATAAAAAAGCAATGTGACATCAAGTTCGTGCTAAGAGTTCTCTCTTTTCAGGTGTCAGCTCAAGGTAGGCTAAGAATATGCAATCATGATTTGGTGAGTTTTATTGCATTTCCCAAAGCAACAGGGCCAGTCCTAGTCATACTTTGGTGATGGCTTTTAAATTAAAAAATTAGCTGCTCCCTGAATTGCCTGTCTTGAGAGTGTTTTTACTAGAAACTTGTGTGGCCCTTGGAATATTTGAGACTCTTCAATAAAGAACTCCCCTAGTCTGGGAGCTGGGTTTCTGGGCACTTGGATGCTGTCTCCCTGCTCAGTGTGATGTTGGCCACAAGCGCCACGGAGTAGGAGCATGCTGGGAGAGTGTCCTGCACACATGCTTGGATACAGGCATGAGTAAGACCACCACGACCGCTAAAGGAAGAAAAACAAAAACATCAAGCCATCACTAATTAAAGGGCAATTAAAGGGCAGCCCTAAGAAATAGGGAAATCCCAAAAGCAAACAAATGAATCATGAAATTCCAGGCACCTTGGTCAATGGAGTGGAAGAGATTTGCTGGCAGGGGATAGGACTGGAGATGGGAGTGCTATTGAGTGTTGCTTGCTAAGTCAACGCTGCTTCTCAAAGTCGCTATCACTGACATTCATGTTAACAAATAAAACAATACAGCCATGCACTGTATACCAACATTTCAGTCAACAATGGACCACATATATGGCGAGGGGCCTACAAAATTATAATAGAACTGAAGAATCCCTATCTCCTATTGTTATAACATCATAGCACAATGTATTAGTCACGTGTTTTAGTGATGCTGGTGTAAGTAAACCTACCACACTGCCAGTTACATAAAAGTACAGCACATACTATTATGTATAGTACATAATACTTGATAATAATAATAAATGACTATCTTACTGGTTTAAGAATTTATTCTACTATAGTTTCATGACTATTTTAGAGTATATTCCTTTTACTTACTAGTAAAAGAAAAGTTGGCCGGGCTCAGTGGCTCACACCTGTAATTCCAACATTTGGGGAGGCCGAGGCGGGTGGATCACCTGAGGTCAGGAGTTGAAGGTCAGCCTGGCCAACATGGTGAAACCCTACCTCTACAAAAATACAAATATTAGCCAGGCATGATGGTGGGTGCCTGTAATCCCAGTTACTCGGGATGCTGAGGCAGGAGAATTGCTTGAACCCAGGAGGCAGAGGTTGCAGTGAGCCGAGATCACGCCATTGTACTCCAACCTAGGCGAGAGAGTGAGACTCCGTCTCAAAAAAAAAAAAAAGAAAAAGAAAAAGAAAAGTTGAGTGTAAAACAGACTCAGGCAGGTTCTTCAGGAGGAATTCCAGAAGAAGACAATGTTATCATAGGAGATGACAGCTCCATGCGTGTTACTGCCCCCTGAAGACCTTCCAATGAGACAAGATGTGGAGGTGGAAGACAGTGATATTGATGATCCTGATCCTGTGTAGGCCTAGGCTAATGTAGGTGTTTGTGTCTTCTAACAAAAAAAAAAAGGGGTAAAAAAAAACTATAGAAAAAAGATTTAAGAAAAGAAGATATTTTTGTTCAGCTATACGTGTTTGTGTTAAATTTTAAGCTGTGTTACTAGAAGAGTCAAAAAGTTTTAAAAAGTAGAAGTTTATAAAGTAAAAAAAAAAAACTTACAGTAAGCTAAGGTTTACTTATTATTGAAGAAAGAAAAATAGTTTTCATAAATTTAGTAGCCTAAGTATACACTGTTTATAAAGTCTGCAGTAGTGTACAGTAAAGTCCTAGGCCTTCACATTCACTCACGGACATCAGAGCAACCTTCAGTCCTGCAAGATGTATTCATGGAAAGTACCCTATACAAGTGTGTACTATTTTTTATCTTTTTTTTTTTTTTTTTTTTGAGATGGAGTTTTGTTCTTGTTGTCCAGGCTGGAGGGAAACGGCGCAATCTCAACTCACTGCAACCTCTGCCTCCTGGGTTCAAGCCATTCTTCTGCCTCAGCCTCCTGAGTAGCTGGGATTACAGGCATGCGCCACGACGCCCAGCTAATTTTTTGTATTTTTAGTAGAGACGAGGTTTCACCATGTTGGCCAGGCTGGTCTTGAACTCCTGACCTCAGGTGATCCACCCGCCTCGGCCTCCCAAAGTGCTGGGATTACAGGCGTGAGCCATCGTGCCTGGCCCATTTTTTATCTTTTATACCATATTTTCACTCTACCTTTTCTACGTTTAGATACATAAATACTTCCTATGATAACTGCCTACCATACTCAGTACAGTACCATGCTGTACAGGTTTATAGTCTAGGAGCAATCGGCTATACCATATAGCCGAGGTGTGTAGTTGGCTTTCCATCTAGGTTTTTGTAAGCACACTCAGTGGTGGTCACACGATGATGAAATCACCTAACAACGTATTTCTCAGAACATATCCACATCCTTAAGTGATGCATTACTGTAGCTAATTCCTTCATCCAGAAAACATCAAGATTGTGATACAGGCATAAAAACAGAGTCTTACAGATATAGCAGAGTAAGGCCCAAAGAAATTCAATGGCCTTCTTTTAGTTCCAAAGAAATTAATCATACAAGAAACTGCATAGTAACATACCAGAACGAAGGTGGAAATTTCCCTGCAGGCAGCTCTGGTCCAAGGCATTTTTCTGAACTTGAAAGAGGGCAACAAGAAGTGCTTACTAGGAGTTCCCTTCAAGTCATCATAAAAATCATGACAAATTTTATCATTTTGTAACTCAAAATAATCCAATAATGTTCAATTCTATCTTTTTTTTTTTTTTTTTTTGTGAGACATAGTTTCATTCTGTTGCCCAGGCTGGAATGCAGTGGTGCAGTCTCGGCTCACTGCAACCTCTACCTCCCGGGTTCAAGCAGTTCTCCTGCCTCAGCCTCCTGAGTAGCTGGGACTACAGGTGCCCGCCACCACACCTAGTTAATTTTGTATTTTCAGTAGAGATGGGGTTTCACCATGTTGGCCAGGTTGGTTTTGAACTCCTGACTTCAGGTGATCCACCCGCCTCAGCCTCCCAAAGTGCTGGGATTACAGGCATGAGCCACTGCACCCGACCAATTCTGTCTTTTTATAGATGAGGAAGACAAGGCCCGAGGGAATACAATGACCTCCTTGAAGTAATACAACTAACGAAGTAAATGAAAAAGCTAAAACTTAGGCTCCTCTGAATCTAACTGCAAACTATTTCCAACGCAAAAAAAAATAGTAACAATGACGATGAGTACAAACCAGAAAAAATAAAACCTCTGCTTTTTTCAAAGATAGGGAACATTCTTGCAAACATCTACACTTTCGAGGAAAATCAGCCTTGGATTTATCACCTTGAATTTATCTCCATTCCTAAGCTCTCATTGTCCTTGATGAGTACCATTTGTCTGCTACCTGCTATGTAAAGTAATGCTTCTTTCAATAAATATAATGTGGGCCTGTAGTCCTAGCTTTCCAGGAATTGTTCCGCATTCAACACATCTATACCTTTCTTGGTTTTACAAATTCGCTAGATATATTTTAAAAATATCTTTCTTCTCCTCAGAAAATCTCTCTGAGGTTGCAGTTTGGTGCACTGAAAGCACTATGAGGAGAGAGCTGGAATATAAGCCAATTGGAAAACAACACGTGCACCTCCCTCTCCACCACCCCTCCTGCTGCAGCTCAATATTTGCTTTTGGTGTTGGCCCATTTTCACTTCCTGCCACCTGCTTCCCGGCCTCTGCATCCAGGAGAGCCTGTCCCTGGTTGAACGCAGGAGGCTGTCACCCATCATTCTTCCATTACCCCTAGCAGGTGCCTTATTTCCTCTCAGCCAGCTTCCTGATCTCTCCCTCCCTGCTACGGACTTCCAGGCACCACATCTCTGTCGTTACTCCTCCTTAGCTGTCCTGGGTGAGAGGGCTGACCAGGCTCCTAGAGAAGAGCTTCACATAGGTGTAGGAATATTTGGAGTAGATCATTATTTTTTTAATTGAGTCACCACACTTTTGTTTTGCCCAGTAAGTGCATGTTTATAAAGCTACTACCAGCCACTAGCATCATGACTCTTAAGTAATAATAATATTTTTGCAGGTTCTGTTTCTTAAATAAATGTTAATTCAAAAAGAGTTAAAAAGGCATTATCGTGTTATTTAAACTTAGCTTGATTTTTTAAATTTAATATTTGTCCTTCCTTTTCTTACTTCTCCTCAGTTGGATGAAAATTCTGTCACAGACCTGCATTGGGGAACAAGTGCCTTAAGAGTCTGGAGTTCAAACACGTTCGAGAACCAGGACATTGCAAATCGCTGGACCTGCATGCAGGGCAGGGAACAAGGTTCCTGCAGGAAAGTGAGGCATTGGCCTTAGGTGCAAAATTTTAGGGGCTACCAAAAACTCGGTGATCAAAATAAATAACATTTCAATAAAACAAAATTAATGTAAAAATCTATGTATTGTTAACAAATTTTTTTTTTTTTTTTTTTAGATGGAGTCTTGCTCTGTCACCCAGGCTGGAGTGCAGTGGTGCTATCTGGGCTCAATGCAAGCTCCGCCTCCAGGGTTCACGCCATCCTCCTGCCTTAGCCTCCCAAGTAGCTGGGACTACAGGGGTCTGCCACCACACCCGGCTAATTGCTTGTATTTTTAGTAGAGACGGGGTTTCACCACGTTAGCCAGCATGGTCTCAATCTCCTGACCTCGTGATCCGCCTGTCTCGGCCTCCCAAAGTGCTGGGATTACAGGCGTAAGCCACCGCGCCCGGCCAAGAGACAGGATCAATAGCATACTGATTTTTCCTTTATGTCACAACTTCAGTATGGGTCTGCCTATACTGACTGCATGAACGCAAGCCTTGGTGAGAACAGTGGAAATCAGAGAGCACGTGTCCTGAAAGGTTTCACATTTATTAGGAAATGCTATACTGACTGAACACTGGGGCCACATATACAACCTCTAGCCCTAATGTGGACTGCCAGTATGTGAATATCAAGTATCTCAAAAGAAGCCTCACACTCTGTGCGCCTCTCAGGAATGTAGGTGGGTCAAGGTAGACTAGCCAGAGTTTCCTTTACAAAAGGAGTTAAAACACATCATGTGGAATGAAGGGAACTGAAAAACTCAGGTTTGGAAGAAAATGGGGCAATCCCTTCAATGCCTGCTGTGAATGCCAAATGGAGAACCTGTCCGTTTTGGGGGGATAAGAGGTCAAGCTCAATCAAGGGATCCTGTCTGGATGTTAGCAAGAAGCATCAATGACTCATGGGGAAATTCTGATCATCTTCCTCCCGCTGAAAGAGAGAGGGCAAACAAAAAAGGAGCAATATGTTGCTCAGAAGGCACTTTGATGGTAAAGCCACTCTGTTTGTAGTCTAACAGCAATGGCTCATACTTATTGAGCACTCTCAGTGCTGAGCACTTTATATACATTACCTCAGCTGAGCATGGTGGCCCACACCTGTAATCCCAGCACTTTGGGAGCCCAAGGCAGGAGAATCGCTTGAGCCTACGAGCTCAAGACCAGCCTGGGCAACATAGGAAGAATTAAAAAAAGAAAATAATAAAAAGCATTACCTCATGTCATGTTGATAACATCTCCATGTGGTATGTATTATCCTCCTTTTTTTCATAATAAAGAAACTGAAGGTAATAGTAGCAGAGCTACTTGAACCCAGGTAGTCTGATTCCAGAGGCTGCATGTTTTAACTAGTCACTATACTGCCTCTTAGGAGTTAAGACGGGTAGAAAGCACTTGCCCAAAATAATACTGATGACCGGTGTCTGGAGATCTGCAGTCTGTCAACTCTCCCAGACATTTCAAATTTAAGCTTTGGATCAAGGAAGAGCACGAGCGGGCTGTACAGCCATCAGCTTGACACTGAAGGACAGGAGAATCTAACACTGAAGGACAAAAGGAATCTAACACAAAGATGCTGTTGAAGGCATCATCCTCTACGTTGACACAGTGTCCACCTTACCCAAACCCATGGGGAAACATTTATTGTTGCTCAGTGTCAGGAAAAGCTGTATCCTTAAATAGTTGCTTTGTTTGTAAATGTGAACATAGTGAATTCTATACCTGTTTGGTTTCCATCTTTGTTATGGCTGCTAAGAATTTTTAAGCCAAATTTATATCCCACATCTAAAAATTCTGCAGGGCCATATGTCTGCAATATGCCTTTTGGTGTACTATGCTCATTCTTGCTTTATTAGTTTCCTACCCATATCCTTCTTTGGTACTGATTTCTACAGCTATGTATTTTATCCTTTCCTTCATTTATTATACTGTCTCTAATGTGTTATAGAATCAGGTGCCAAGTGAAGGAATGAACAATATGTAAACAGTAAGTTGCCTTTTTAGGAACTGGAGGAGACATGTGACACCCATTCCAGTCTCTGAATCTCAATCAGAGAAAAGCCCAGACTCAATCAACAAGGCAGTGTTTATGGGAACCCTATGATTAAAAGACAGTAGCAACACAGCAACTAGCAAAACTGCAGTATGGTCAGAAAGGGTGAATGATGACCTCCTGTTAGCAAAGAGAGGAACTTTAATGACCACCCCCTGAGAGCACTTGAACCATGCTGGGGGCCCTGCCAATGAGAGAAGGAGAACTTTGGAGAACTGAGTTTTCATTGACGATGCCAGTAAAAGCTTGAACCTGAGACTTCTATTAGCATGACCCACATATTCTTGAATCCATCCTTCCAGATTCCAATGTCCTATAAGACAGGATCATCTACACATAAGTGCAGGCTATGTTTTTTCATTGGTTTGCCTCACTCATATGCAATGTGTTGCTCCAAATCATAATGAAGCTTTCAGGTACAAAGTTTATCCTATGTCTACAAATCATTAAGGGATTTCGCTTTCAAGGGCCCCCTTAATGTTCCCAAAGCTATGCCTGTTCAAATCATTCAACTTTTTTATTGTTGATTCAGTAACACAGACCTAGCACAGCCAGGTTGACTGGTCTGTTCCAAGTGATCAGCAGAGGAAAGGCATGCACATGACAAAGGTAAATTTGGATCGGGGGAATCTTATGAGGTCTGGTCAGAACCTGACTCAGGTTGTGGAAGCAAATCCACTCTAAATTCTGTGCTCAGGGGTTCCCCATTTGGATGCTGATTGACAGACTGATGTGCACTTTACCCCACGCCTAGACAGTGATCTGGAGCTACGATACATGGCCACTCCAACACTCTTTCTAAATGATCATACCTGCCATGGAAAATTTTCTATGCTACATTGGAAATATCCATAAAAGACCTTCATGTTTCTGAATCAATCAATCAATCAACAAACATTTAAGCATCATCATCCATGAGTTAATTATTGTGTTAAGTTTGTGGGTGAAACACCCTCCCCACCCCACACACAAACCAAGACATGATTGATGCTCTCCAAGAACTCACTCTTTAGTTGAGAATATAAGCTTATTACAAATTACAGCATCCTTATAATCTAAGCATTTCATATTAGCAAAAAAAGTTCAAAGAAGGAATAGGACACTGAGAGTGGGCTTGTTAGAGTAGAGACAGAACTCGCGTTGAACTTGAAGAGTAGGTAAAATGTAACTATGAGCAGAAAATGGCAGCACTTATTCCAGTTTGGGGAGAAGAGGAGGTAAATTGTACACACCACTAGCCATAGTAGTTTCGAGCTAATACCAGAGTTCCCACATCTCTTTGGTTGACTTAAGAGACACTGTCAGATACTCTAGGGAAAGAAGAACAATAATTCCAAGACCACACAACTTAAACAGTTTTGCAGAATCAATTTCAGGTTTTACTTTCCTTGTTTACCCAGTTGGACTTTATTTGATTATTTTCCCTTCAAGGTGGGTATTACTTTGTCAGTTATATTTTGAGCTATAATATTGAAAACACATTTATTGGGGTTGGTTAAAAAAAGTTCAAAATATGTTTGCTACATCTTCTTTAATGGAACGTATTATCCTTCCAGATAGCTGTGCTGCAAATACTGATTATGACTCGCTGTACTGGGATGAGGGTACATCTTCTAATTATAAAATTAATGTAATGTAGCTCCATTTCCCCCAGTCTACTTCTGGCTACCTGGGAGACCTTCATTTGTCTTAGAGATGGTGATGGAATTATCTAAGGAATGAGGGGATACAGCTTATCCTTGGGGATGGGGGCAGGAAGATAATTGATTCATAGCAAGTAGACAGTCTCAAAGCAGCCAGTGATGTTCCTGAAGCCACTAGAACTAGATGGAGCCTACCTTCTCCTGTCAAGCTAAGGGCTTTAGAAACACCAGGGAGAGGGAAACAGCACATTTTGTTTCTTTATAATAATCTCCTATCTTATTGCCTAAGACATTTTGCTCTCCTGAGGACACAGGGCCTGCTTCTTAGCCTTTTCCAATCGAGCTCTTCCTTGCCTACCACCCATTTCCATTAAAATGGTTTACTGGGATTCAAAAGAGGCAAGCTGCCACATCAAGCTTTTTATTTTCTCTGAATCCCCTCCCTCCCTCCCCTCCAATCTCATTTAGACCTTTTTCCTTTTCTCTCCCTTCCCCACCTTCCCATCCTTGTCTTCTTCAGTCATCCATTATTACCCGTGGGATGTCATTCTATAGGTCTTCAGAGAGAAACGATTCCTGGATTACATTTTGAAGCAAAGCATTAGGAGACTTTAACTCAAGCTCAATTACTATTTGGCACTATGTTTTATGAGTGAAAAATGCAATAAAATAGTGATTTCTAAATTTAACTAGCATGTGTAATGCAATTATTTATTACTGAAGGCTATTGTTTATCTATCGCCTGAGTTATTGGTTAGCATGAAAAAGACAGTGTACAGGAAGCCCTAGAAATCGATCATTATCTAAAGTGGTTAATCAAATATCTAATTTGTTTCCATGAATTTTCCTTCAATAACCATGTGGCTACATCACACAATGTACCAGTGGACTATAATTCAAACCCATATATCAAAACTAGAACACAACCTAGCAGGAAATGCAAAGAGGTGACTTTTTCATTCTATTGCTGGAAATGCTAGAGAAGAAAATTAAGGCAGAGAAAACTATACTTTTCTCCCACCCACCCATCCTCACTGTGCTCCCGCCCCTAATAACCATAAGCTGAAACCACTTAAGGATTACAATTATCTGTCATCATTATTGCCCGTATTATGACTAGGCTGCTACCCATTGCAAATGACGCTTCTGAAAATGAAAGATGCTCTTCTGAGAGATTTTTGTTTGTTTTTAGCTTTATAGGCTCCTTCAGGCACAATGGGGGAGGATGTTGGGGGGAGATGGAAATTCAGTCAGGAAAACAATTAACTAGCACAGCTTCACTGCACAGTAACATCAAATCATACAGCAATTAGAGCTCTGCAAAACCCCTGGTTTGGTTTCATGCACATTTAAGGATGAAAACTGATACGTACCCTGAGCTGATGCTGGACTGCAAATAAAAAAATCAAAGAGGTAAATATTGTAAAATTTCATTCTCTACCTAATCACATGTCTGGAACGGTGACTTCAGCTAAGAGTATTTTCAGTCTGTGCACAAGAAAATTCACCTCTCTCCTTAAGCCTTAGAAAATGGCTGGAGAACTGTCCACCATTCCTTTTCTTCCACATTGAATATAAAACATTAATTTTTGCCAAAAAAAAAGGATTGTACTTGTTGACAAATAAAGGGGTTAATTAACCCATTGTCCCCACAGATTACCAAGGCTTTGATTGTTAAATCCAGAAAATAATTGTAGCTTAAAAATAAAAGCAAGATGAAGATGCTTTTAAAAGTGGGAAAGATCCATCAATTCTTGTATTGTTGAGCTTTACCATGCAAAAGAAATTTACCTTTATCTTATAAACATGCCAGTATAGATTACATGACCTGCAAAATATTCATTTTCTCTTTACTTTTTTTTTTCTTTTTGTAATGGAGTGCTTTTCTCTTGGATAGTTTTTGGTATAACAGAATAGGATTCAATTTGTAAGACTGAATGCATCCCCCAGTACAAAGCAATCCACAAAGACTCATGTTTTCCTGCCTGCCTCTAAACGTTTTTCCATCATTTGACCATGGGTTTCAAAAAGAAACAAAGTGTCAGACATCTGCTTCCCTTGTTTTTTAAAATAAATTCTTTATTTTGCAATAATTATAGATTTACAGAAAAGCTGCAAAGGTAGCACAGAAAGTTCTCATATACCCTCTCATCCAGTTTCCCCATTTTTTTACATCTTACATTACTATAGTACAGTTGTCAAAACTAAGAAATTAGCTGGGAGCGGTGGCTCATGCCTGAAATCCCAGCACTTTGGGAGGCCAAGGCAGGTGTATCACCTGAGGTCAGGAGTTCAAGAACAGCCTGGCCAACATGGAGAAACCCTGTCTCTATTAAAAATACAAAAAAAATACCCAGGTGTGGTGGCAGGTGCCTGTACTTCCAGCTACTTGGGAGACTGAGGCAGGAGGATCACTTGAACTCAGGAGGTGGAGGTTGCAGTGAACTGAGATTGCGCCATTGCACTTCAGCCTGGGTGAGAGAGCCAGACTCCATGTCAAAAAAAGAAAAAAAAGAAAACTAAGAAACTGACATTGAGAGATTACCGTTAACTACACTTCAGACTTTATTTGGATTCCACTAGTCTTTACATAATGATCCTCTTTCTATTCCAGGATCCAACCTATGGACATGTCATTGAGTTCCATGTCTCCCCTGGTCTGTGGTAGTTTCTCAGCCTTTCCTTGTTTGTCACGACTTTTACTGTCTTGAGTACTGGTAAGGTATTCTGTAGAATGTCCTCCAATCTGGGATGGGACTGGCTGTTGTTTTTCTTATGAATAGAATGGGGTTATGGGTATTAGAGTCACAGAGGGAAGCGCCTTTCTCACTTTGTGTGTGTGTGTGTGTGTGTGTGTGTTTTAGAGACAGAGTCTTGCTCTGTTGCCAGGCTGGAGTGCAGTGGCACAACCTCAGCTCACTGCAACCTCTGCCTCCTGGGTTCAGGCAATTCTCCTGCCTCAGCCTCCCAAGTAGCTAGAATTACAGGCATGCACCACCACACCCAGCTAATTTTTTGTATTTTTAGTAGAGATGGGGTTTCACCATGTTGGCCAGGATGGTCTCCATCTCTTGACCTCGTGATCCTCCCACCTCGGCCTCCCAAAGTGCTGGGATTACAGGCGTGAGCCACCGTGCCCGGCCCTTATCACTTCTTATCAAGAGGTATGTAATACCCATATGATGTCACTGGTGACATTAATCTTCATCTTTGGTTAAAGTAATGTGTGCCAAGTTTCTTACTGTAAGTTTACTATTTTTCTCTTTTATTTATTCTTTGGAAAAGAGTCAGTCAGTCTAGCCCACATTTAAGAGGGGTGAGGGTCAAGACCATCCTGGAGAAGAAAGTATTTATACATTTTCTTTGGAAGGGTGAATATCTAGGAATTATACCATGAGAAAGACTTGTCTGTTCTTCCCAGTTTATTTACTCAGTCAGTTGCTTCCCTTAATTTTAAAATAAGACAGATCATTAAAATGATGAACATCTTACCTACACAAAGCAATAAGAAAACTTATTAGGGGCTTTAATTTTCAAAGAAATGTTTTTGTTTCTAAAGCCTTTTCAATAAACTGAGTTATATTCATTAAAATACGCCAAGGGGAAATGTACACGAGGTCACACACCCATTTGCCACCTGCCCCGGCCCCCGCCCCGCACCAAAACTTTGTGTGAATTATACAAACTAGGCTTATTTATCCCAAGCAGTTTATGAAGACAAGGAGCCATTTGAACTTCTGGCTGAAGCATTTTGGTTCCTTAACAAATATTCCAATCACCTTTCAACCTTACCCAGCCGAATAATTATCTCAACAGAAAACCAAGGAAGTAGGTATTCAAGCCCTCATTGGAAGGCCCCATTTGGCATGCTGCCATACTCTGAAAAGAGCATGTGGGCCATCTTCTGTGGCAATGACCTTCATTTCAATGACTCTCTGTCTTCCACTATTCATTAATTCACCACGCTTATTTTCAACAGGTATTTATAAAACACCTACTATATGCCAAATGCTGCGCTGGTCTTTGGACCACAGAATGGAAGAAAAGATCATAGTTAACAGATAAGGACCTTAGAGAATAACAGGTTCCATGTGAGACACTTGGATGGGCACAAAGGGGGCACAAAGGAACAAGTGCTTCCTCTATCTGAGAGGGGAAAGGACGAATGGCTGGATAAAGATGCTTCCTAAACTGTGTCTGAAAAGGTATTTCTTTCAAATAGTTGGAAGAAACGATACTCTCCTGAATGTATCCAAACTCATCAAACAGGAAGAGATCATTTGAATGTTCCCAGCACAAAGAAATGATCGATATTTGAGGGGGTGAATGCTAATTACCCTGATTTCATCATTACACATATTGTATACATGTATCAAAATACTACACCATACCTCAGAAATATGTAGAACTATTATGTGTCAATCAAAACGTAAAAATAAAATAAAACTTTACTTTTTTAAAAAAATAGCTGTTTACCAGGCATAATGCTCGAGTGGAAAAAGATAAGGAATGTGAGTAAAGAATGATCCGCAGACCAAATGAGAACCCTGAGCAAAGTCAATGAAAACTGAGAGTTGATGACATGAGATCACACACCTTCTGTGACCAGATGATTAGGGATCAACTATTTCTAAGGGGCCCTTGGAAGAGTCATGTCCCCTGGAAGAGTCCCTGATTTGCTCACTCCTTTCAGCGGTTTGTAGAAGAACAGAATAAAACAGTATAACTTACCAAATTATGCATGAAAAATACTTTGAAATTATTTATTCTATGAATGTGCTAAAAGATTAGAGCTCAAATCTCGCCCAATGTAGAAGAGAAGGAAACAGAATAAAAAAACGTATTTAACCAACAGGTATCAATCTTCTGTCATCTCTAAGCATTGTGGTAGGTACTCTACAAAAATTCTCTCATTTTCTAAGAGAATGCTTATTATTTTCACTATTTTATAGATGAGGAAACTCAGTCTTAAAGGTCAACATAGCAGTTACACAGCTGGTAAAGCAGGAAAAGCAGGATCTGAATCCAGTTCTATCTCATTCTAAGACTCTTCCCATAGTAGCATTCTGTCTTTCTATGGATGATGAATTTAAACGAATAACAGTATATACTATGTTCTTAAATAACAATAAAAGTTCTTCATACAGCCTGGACTGGTGTCACCAAGCTGAGAGACCCACGATACCTACAAGGCCATTGCAGTATCTGGCACCTCCAAGTATCTTTGTCTGTTTATGGGTGTCAGCATTTAGGGGGAAAAAAATGCAAAGCTCTGGAGCTCTAAGACTAAGTCTGGACAGAGCCATTACACTTTAGCTCACCTCTGAGTCAAACACCCAAGATCCCAGGGGTAGTGATGCAGAAAAGAAGCAGCAAGGACATAACTTTCAAAGAAAAAATTCAGCGAGAATGAGAGGTGGAGGCCATGCTGCAACAGGCTCAGCGTCAAACAGTACAAGAATCAAGACTAAAATTTCTATCAGATAACAAGTCAAGGTAAATAAGATTTAGGCTCAGACCCCAGAAAACAAGGCTGGTAGTAACAAGGGAAGAACTACCCCCCAAACCACAGATACCTGAGGGGCCAACAGAGCCTGCTCCCTTTTTTTGAGTGTCAGTGCCTTACATAAACCAGAGAAATCCAACAGCAACAATAGCTACTCTGAAACAAAGAATTAAGAGATAAACAAATAAGTCAAAGAACTATAAATATTCATATGTGGCCAGGCAGTGTGGCTGGCAGTGGCTCACGCCTGTAATCCCAGCACTTTGGGAGGCCAAGGAGTGCAGATCGCCTGTGGTTGGGAGTTCGAGGCCAGCCTGATCAACAGGAGAAACCCAGTCTCTACTAAAAATACAAAATTAGCTGGACTTGGAGGCACATGCCTGTAATTCCAGCTACTCGGGAGGCTGAGGCAGGAGAATTGCTCGAACCCAGGAGGTGGAGGTTGCGGTGAGCCAAGATCGCACCATTGCACTCCAGCCTGGGCGACAAGAATGAAACTCTGACTCAAAAAAAAAAAAAAAAAAAAGTCGTATGTGCGGCCAGGCGTGGTGGCTCACACCTGTTATCCCAGCACTTTGGGAGGCCAAAGTGGGTGGATCACCTGAGGTTACGAGTTCGAGACCAGCCTGGCCAACATGGCGAAACCCTGTCTCTACTAAAAATACAAAAACTAGCTGGGTGTGTTGGCGGGCGCCTGTAATCCCAGCTACTCGGGAGGCTGAGGAAAGAGAATCACTTGAACCTGGGAGGCAGAGGTTGCAGTGAGCCAAGATCGCTCCATTGCACTCCAGCGTGGGTGATGAGAGTGAAACTCTGTCTCAAAAATTAATAATAGTAATAATAATAAATATTCGTATGTGAATATTAATAACATTTTTAATGTGAGAAAGAAATTTTTAAGTAAAGGTAGCTACTACAAGAACATGCTTTCTTTTCCTGCCTTAGTTTGTAACCAACTGAGAGCTCGACCCAGGAGTCAGTGAGAAAATGAACATTATCACTGATAAAGCAAGTATTAGAGATTATAGCTTCAGCAATATTTTTAAGTTATTAAGTCAGCAATGGCCGTGGACCTGCTAATACTGTACTTCAGAAGTTGACTTTCTTGATTACAGGCAGTACTCACAACTTCCAGGCCTTTACTTTGGGGGAAGGGGTGTGCCCTATGAAATGTAAGGATCAGAGGATATGTGCTATTTTCAGGAAGGGGGCAGATTCGAGAAGGGTTAAAAGATCTGTTTCTGTTGGCAAAGTCACCACTCGGTTAACTGAGTGGTCCAGTGAGAGTCCAGGGGTGTCGACCACAGCAGAGGTCCCCCAACATGGGAAATACGAAGAATAGAATATAAATGTTTTTCCAGTACTAAGCACAACACCAAGGCATACTCTATTTAAAAAAAGAAATACACGACTAGATAAAAAATGTAAATGTCTACATGTGAAGAAAAAATATATATACAGTTGATTCTCATTATTCACGTTAGTCACGTGTGAACACTGAATTGGTGAATATTGAACAGTTGCTCCCACGAAAATAGAGGGCTGGGTTCCTGCAAGCCTCGGATCCCAAGGTTTTTTATTTTGTTGTTGTTGTTGTATTTATTTATTTATTTATTTTTATTTATTTTTTCTTTTTTTGAGACGGAGTCTCGCTCTGTTGCCCAGACTGGAGTTCTGTGACGCAATCTCCGCTCAGTACAAGCTCCGCCTCCCAGGTTCACTCTGTTCTCCTGCCTCAGCCTCCCAAGTAGCTGGGACTAGAGGCATCCGCCACTATGCCCCGCTAATTTTTTGTATTTTTAATAGAGACAGGGTTTCACCATGTTAGCCAGGATGGTCTCGATCTCCTGACCTTGTGATCTTCCCACCTCGGCCTCCCAAAGTGCTGGGAGCACAGGCGTGAGCCACAGTGCCCAGCCGGATCCCAACATTTTTATCAATCGATACTTTGTTTCATATGTGCTTCTGTTGAAAGACACCTTATGTATTACATGTTGTTGATTCATAACATTTAACTATGACCAACACAGCACGGTAACGCACACCTCAGTGAAGCTTATCTAACACAAGGCACATCACAGCCTTCTCCAGCTTGGGAACACAAGACATCCCTTCAGCACTATGCTTAGGGGCTATTTGAAACAATGAAACCACCAACAAAAAGCACAACCGTGTAAAATGTAGCACTAAACAGACCTGGAAAAAAAACCCATGTTCACCGTATGACAGATTAAACAAGAAGGTAAGCGTCCTTGTTCTGTTTCAGCAGGGAACACACGTGTCAAGCAATACACATTTTTCACAGCTCTGTGCATGCCCACACGTAACCAAAAAGTGCAACAAATACTGATGTAGAGTTAGAAATAAATTTTGGGGAGTAAATTTGCAAATACAGAATCCATGAATAATGAGGCTCAACTGCACACACACATATATACATAAATATTTCAAAGGCAAATGACAAAATAAGAAAAATTCCTTCACAGAAGTCAGGTAAAAGATGTATTCATTATTACGTAAGAAGATATTGTACTTGAAAAGAAAAGGTGAATATCCCATGCTATGGGTTAGATACGGTTTGTTTGGCCCCGAATCTCATGTTGAAATGTGATCCCCAGTGTTGGAGGTGGGGCCTCATGGCAAGTGCTTGGGTCACAGGGGCAGGATCTGCCCCATGAATGTCCTGGTGCTGTTCTCACTCTATCAGTTCCATCCGGAACGAGTTTGTAAAAAGAGACTGACACCTCCCTCCCCTCTCTCTTGCTTCCGCTCTCCCGTGACCTCTGCACACTCCAGCTCCCCTTACCCTTCGGCCATGAGTGGAAGCAACCTGAGGCCCTTGCCAGAAGCAAATGCTGGTGCCATGCTTTTTGTACAGCCGGCAGAACTTGAGCCAAATAAGCCTCTTTTCTTTATGAATTACCCAGCCTCAGGTATTCCTTTATAGCAACACAAACAAAGACATCCCAGTAGAAAAAAAAAAAGCCAAAGGACTTATTCAGGCAATTCATGCTTAAAGAAATACACATGCTTTCCAGAGAAAGAAAACTCTCTGCAACTTCTAAATGACACAACATCTCTTTCTTCATATAAGCTCGTGCACTGAGGGTGGAAGTATAGCCAGGCATGACTATTCCAGAAAGCTATGTGGCAAAGCTTTAGAAAAAAATCATCTCATTTAACCAGTAATTCCAATTTTAATAGTAATCTTAAGGACATAATTTAGGGATATGTGCAAAGATATACAGTATGACCATTGATATTCTTTTGCATTTTTTTATAATAGTGAGGAGAGATGTAGGGAAACCTTGTATTTCTAAAAACAAAATACTTTGGGAGGCCAAGGCAGGCAGATCACCTGAGGTCAGGAGGAGTTCAAGATCAGCCTGGCCAACATGGTGAAACCTCGCCTCTACTTAAAATACAAAAATTAGCCAGACATGGTGGTGCGTGCCTGTAGTCCCAGCTACTTGGGAGGCTAAGACAGGAGAATCACTTGAACCCAGGAAGCGGAGGTTGCAGTGAGCCAAGATCATGCCACTGCACTCTAGCCTGGGTGACAGAGCAAGACTCTGTCTCAAAAAATAAATAAATAAAAACACTAAATTATGATATATTCCCAGAAATGAAATACTATACATTTAAAATGATGTTAAATTATGCCTTGATATGATACAATGTGCATACTTTTCTGTATGTAATTTAATTTTAAAATACATATTATCATAGAGTTGTTCACAATATCTTTGTAAGTGGAAAAAAGTATAAAATAATACTCACAGCATCAGCCCATTGTTGTGGGTCCACAAATATATTTACCAAAATGTTAAAAGTTACTATCTTCTAGGGGAAGAAATACTGGCATTTCTTAAAGACTCTTGTCTTTATTATTTTCTAATTATTTGTACGATTACCATGTATAGCTTTCAAAACAAAAAACATTTCAACATGAATGTCATGTATCTGCAATGATCTTAGCACTCTTGATTTTAAAAGAAAAGCTGATCCTTTCCTGAATGCTTGCAAGATACGTAAGCAATTTTTACTGTCTCAGAGAATCAGTTGAGCTAAATAGATTAATTGGATTGATAAGGAAAATGACCTTTTATGGCTGGTTTACAAGAAATCGTGGCTCTCTTCATATTTTCCTTTCCTGCCTTCCGACATACGCCCCGTTTCCTTTGATTTTAGCTGTGGAATCTCAGGCTGTAGGCTGAGCTTCACACACATGGGATAACACGTGTGTACGATTACATGGTAAGTGGGATTTTCCTGCTCTATGTGCAGAGCGTAATATAATCTAGCAGTTCAGTATGCTATGGGGCTTTTGTCATTTTGCATTTGGCAGCTCTTCACTACAAGGTTATCGGTTTAGCTGTTGGTGAAGGTGTGGTAATAAAAGATGTAGTCTTCTGCTCTCACCATATGGAGCAGAGTATATGCCCTGCCATTTCACTATTCATAAAGCCATGCTGCTTTTTCCTCCACGCTGTTAGAGCCTCTTTAAAAGAGGGTGTCAGGCCAGGCGCGGAGGCTCATGCCTGTAACCCCGGCACTTTGGGAGGCCAAGGCAGGCAGATCACGAAGTCAGGAGTTCGAGACCAGCCTGACCAACATGGTGAAAACCCATTTCTACTAAAAATACAAGAATTAGCTGGGCATGGTGGCGTGCACCAGTAATTCCAGCTACTCAGGAGGCTGAGGCAGAAGAATCGCTTGAACCTGGAAAGCAGAGGTTGCAGTGAGCCGAGATTATGCCATTGCACTCTAACCTGGGTGACAGAACGAGACTCTGTCTCAAAAAATAATAAATAAATAAATAAAAGAGGGTGTCTAGGTTTCTATGCAAGTATTCTGATTTCCAAAGCTTCTCCTCTGCATCAACCTTGCTGGGCATAATCTATACGTTGATTTTAAAATCCAGAGTAATCTATTTTTATGTCAATAATAATTAGCCCGCCATATCGACTGGTTTTGCATCCACAGATTTAACCAACTACAGATGGAAGATACTTGAAAAAAAATAAAAAATAAGAACAAAAAATACATACTTTAGAAACAATAAAGCAATTACTTGCATAGCATTTACATTGTATTAGATATTATACATAATCTAGAGATTATTTAATGTCTGTGAGACTGTGAGCATAGGTTATATGCAAATACTACATCATTTTATGTAAGGCACTTGAGCATTCTCAGAGTTTGGTATGGTTCGATGCGGGGGTCTGAAACCAATCCTCCCCCATACTAAGGGACAACTGTATATTCTTTCAGAATACGACTTCAGATGATCTATATTACAATGGATAACGCTTCATGAACAAAAATTTATTGAGCAGGTCTTGTGATCACCACATACTGTGAGCTAGGAATTGGGGACTGCCTTGTCGTCTTAGCCCTGGAGGAACATCTCATCCAAAGGGGAGCTCACAATCTTCCTAGGTTAGTATCTTCTCCACACAAGCACTCTATCTTGCACGTTTATATTCCAAGTTGCATATTTCTTTCTGTTGAAATACTGAGAACTTACCTCCGAGTTTTGAGGGTTAGGGTTTATCAGAATAAACACACTCAGCTCTGCCTGGTTGTCACATACAAGTAGCACTTGGGCATTTTTCTAGACTCTCTTAAGTCCAAACTCTTATGCTCTACGGACATTTCAGACCCTGGGCTCTCCTCCTCAGAATGCCTAAATACGTGCTAGATGCTAAGTGTATTCATTATCACCACATGGAAAGATGCTGAGAAATTTTCTCTCCAACCGAATACTAGCAGGTGGCATGTATACCCAGATCTCGAAAAGTTAGTATTTTTGTAATTCATTTGGTGGCTGGGAGATGGCTACAATATGATATGTTGCTGAAAAAAAATGTGTAACGGCGCAATGACTCATGCCTGTAATCCCAACACTTTGGGAGCCCCAGGCATGCGATCACCTGAGGTCAGGAGTTCAAGACCAGCCTGGACAACATGGCAAAACCGCACTTCTACTAAAATACAAAAATTAGGCAAGGTGGCACACACTTGTAATCACTGCTACTCAGGAGACTGAGGCGAGAGAATTGCTTGAACCTAGGAACTGGAGGTTGCAGTGAGCCGAGATTGCACCTCTTCTCTCCCGCCTGGATGACAGAGCAAGACTCGGCCTCCAAAAAAAAAAAAAAAAAAAAAAAGGAAGGAAATGAGGAAGGAATAGAGGAAGGAAGGGAGAGAGGGAGGGAGAAGGGAGGGGATGGGATGGAGGGAAGGAAATGTATAGGGAAGAAGCAGGATTGAAAAAGAAAAAAAAGAAATGCAAAGAATCAAATAGATAATGGCAGAGTAAGCTGTTGGCATCCTTATATATGGAACTCAGTGTAACTCAGTGGAATAAACAGCTTCAGAGTCAGGCAGACTAAACTTTATTTCCTGTTCCACTACTTACTAGCTCAGTGATATTGGGCTTGCTACTTAGTATCTCCGGACAGTTTTATAAATGAAGAGGCCAATGAAATAACACCAAGCTGAGTAGATTACAGTAAGGTTAAATTAGATAATATACCTGAAGTGTGTAGCAGCTCAGTCAGTCATACTGTCTCCGGAATTGGTGGGTTCTTGGTCTCGCTGACTTCAAGAACGAAGCCACGGACCCTCGCGGGGAGTGTTACAGTTTTCAAAGATGGTGTGTCCGGAGTTCATTCCTTCAGACATTCAGATGTGTCTGGAGCTTCTTTCTTCTGGTGGGTTCATGGTCTCGCAGTCAGAAGTGAAGCTGCAGACCTTTCTGGTGAGTGTTACAGCTCATAAAAGCAGCGTGGACCCAAACAATGAGCAGCAGCAAGATCCATCACAAAGACCCACCCGCTTGCTGCTGGGTGGCTCAGGCAGCCTGTGTTTATTCCCTTATCTGGCCCCACCCACATCCTGCTGATTGGTCCATCTTACAGAGAGCTGATTGGTCCACTTTACAGAAAGTTGATTGGACCGTTTTGACAGGGTGCTGATTGGTGCATTTACAATCCTCCAGCTAGACATAAAAGTTCTCCAAGTCCCCACTAGGTTAGCTAGATACAGAGTACCAATTGATGTATGTACAAACCTTGAGTTAGACACAGAGTACTGACTGCTGTATTTACAAACCCTGAGTTAGACAGAGTGCTGATTGGTGCGTTTACAATCCTTGAACTAGACACAGAGTGCTAGACAGAAAAGTTCTCCAAGTCCCCACTAGGTTAGCTAGATAGAGAGTGCTGATTGGTGCACATACAATCTTCTGGCTAGATATAAAAGTTATCCAAGTCCCCATCCGGCTCAGGAGCCCAGCTGGCTTCACCTAGTAAATCCTGCACCGGGGCTGCAGGCGGAGCTGCCTGCCAGTCCTGAGCCTCGCCTGAACTCTTCAGCCGTTGGGCTGTTGATGGAACTGGGCGCCTCGGACTGGGGGGCAGCACCTGTCCGGGAGGCTCAGGCAGTGGGCAGGAGCCCACAGCAAGGCGGGGAGCTCATACATGGCAGGGCTGCAGGTCCTGAGCCCTGCCCCCCGGGGAGGCAGCTAAGGCTCGGCGAGAATTTGAGTGCAGCGCCGGCGGCCAGCACTGCTGGGGGACCAGGCGCAACCTCCGCAGTTGCTGGCCCGGGTGCTAAGCCCCTCACTGCCCTGGGCCAGTGGCACCTGCGGGCCGCTCGGTGTGCAGGCCCGCCGAGCCCGGGACCGCGCCCGCACTGGTGCCTGCCGGAACTTGCACCTCTCCCTCCTCTCCCTCCACACCTCCCCGCAAGCAGAGGGAGGCGGCTCCGGCCTCAGCCACCCCAGAGAGGGGCTCCTATGGTGCCGTGGTGGGCTAAAGGGCTCCTCAAGAGCCGCCATAGTGGATGCCGAGGCCGAGGAGGCGCTGAGAGTGAGAACTGCTAGCACATTGTCACCTCTCAATACTTCTTAAAATTTTGAGCAACTTTAAAGGAGAAGAACTTTCTGCCTTACCTAGAACTGCTGGTATACAGAAATTCATGTACCGAGTAAGCTTTATGAAATGCTACTAAGAGCCAGGCTGACATAATCACTGGGGTATATGATGGGTGAGGGACAAGGAACCAGCCTTTGATGGCATGGAATTCACAGTCACACAGGCTAGCAGAAAGGGACAAGCATATTAACAAATAAACACAGTCCATGGGATTAGTCTATGATAGATGTACTACAGACAGAAATTTACAACAGAGGTTGATTAATGTCTGATTGATGTATTCAGGTAGGACTTGAAAGAGAAGTTAAAGTATGAACTGCTTCTTAAAGCACGAATAAGAGTTCCCAGACGAGGCAGAAAGTGAGTGTCTCTAAATTATTTCATCATGAACAACTGATGAGAGCCCCTACTTTAACAAAATGCTGTGCACATGGTAGATACTCAATGAATATTGAGTATGAATACCAATATGCTCACCACATAGACAACATAAAGGTACATAAACAACATAAAGATGCATAGGTGAGGCCAGGCACAGTGGCTCACACTTGTAATCCCAGTGCTTTGTGAGGCTGAGGTGTGAGGATTGCATGAGGCCAGAGGTTCAAGTCTGTAGTGAGCTATGCTTGTGCCACTGCACTCCAATCTGGACAACAGAGCAAGACTCTGTCTTTAAAAAAAGAAAGAGATAGATAAGTAGTTGGGTACTAGTTTCACAAATCTCAACTACTGGTGTGCAAAACATAGAATCTTTTCTTCCCCAAAAAAACCCATCTTTGTGTCTTTGTCGAGCCCCTACTTTTTGAGGCAGGAAATTTGATCTACTGACTTCCAGCTCATCATGTCCAATTAATGCATTCATTTTTTTCCTCAGTCAATTAAGAATTCTGTATTCTACCTCTTCCCCAACCCTTTGCAAGGATCCTCTTTTCTTACCTGTAAAATGAGGCCGATTATACCCACATTGGTATTTTAAAGATGTTTGTAAATCTCCTACTACCAGGGACAGAGTATGCCCTCCAAAGGTGAGAACAGACACTATTACCCTTCTTCATCTTGACGTAAGTCAAAGACACTCCTAGCACCCTCTAATACCATTTTTTAAAAGTCACCTTTTTGGTCGGGCACAGTGGTTTATGCCTGTAATCCCAGCATTTTGGGAGGCCGAAGCAGGTGGATCACGAGGCCAAGAGATCGAGACCATCCTGGCCAACCAACATGGTGAAACCCTGTCTCTACTTAAAAAATTAGCTGGGCGTAGCGGCACACACGTGTAGTCTCACCTACTCAGGAGGCTAAGGCAGGAGAATCACGGGAGGCAAAGGTTGCAGTAAGCCAAGATTGCACCACTGCACTCCAACCTGGGAGACAGAGTGAGACTCCGTCTCAAAAAAAGAAAAAAATCACCTTTTTATGCAAGGAAAACAAGTTGTAATGGGTTATAGAATGGCATATAGAAAGTACAATTTTCCCCCTACTCCCCATAACTGGATGTCCAGAACTTACAATTGCACTACATTTTCTGAGCCAGAGTTTCATTTACTATGCTGCTTGGAAAAGAACTAAGCTAGAGTCAACTTAAGTAAAAGTCTGTCTTTTAAAGTATAACCTAATGAAACAAATTTGCTTCACACTTCTCTGAATAATTATGAACTTTAAGTCAATAGAATTTTAACCAGAGATTTTATCTAATCATTTAACTTGATCCATTCAATATTTTTACAGAATACTATGTAGTCGTGAAAGCTTTTGAAATTTCCTAATGAGTTACTTAAACTTTCTGGACCCAAGAAGTCCAATATTAACAGAAATAAATTAATACAAGGTCATTGGCTGTAATTTTGGCCAAAGCTCCAAGATGATGATATTAGAGTAACCTTAAAATCTGGCAAAACTGTAGCATTCATAGATAACCCTAAGCTATATTAACAAACAGCTAAGTAAACTATTTGTTTACATCATAAAGGTTAAGGTAATGAGATTCATGTAACTACTTTGCAAGTTTCACAGTCTTCAAGTAGTCCCACTATAAGATACTTAGTGTGTAACTAGGTGGTATAAAACCTAAATAGAGCCAATTAAATAATAATGATGACAAATGAAACTGTTGAGAAACATAAAATGAGCCACAGCTGACAAATCCAGGAAACTGTTCTGCATTCACATTTTATTCAGTCACATGATGGTACAGAGATGACTGTGAGGAGTGACCAAAATAATACTAGAACTTTGGGATTTTCTCCAGGTGCCACAGAACTAAGGATCCACAAGCTCCGGGCACGAGAAATCTCAGGTTACGTAAGTCTTTGTAGATTCATTGAGATTATGTTGAAACCAAATTTAAGGATGAGATCTTCCTTTATTTGCATGAGCTGTCCTGCCTCACTCTTCCTTGCCCAGATTTCTTTTTCTATGACTCAGAACTAAAAGGGAGGAAAAAATAAGGCCAGTGCCTAGCTCAGGAGCTGTGTCTACTGAAGACCTAGTCCTTCCTGCCATTTCAAACCAACACCCTAACAATAGGATCCTTTTACACTGGGCACAGTTCCTTGAGCCCTTCTCATGTGTTCTCATGTGTTCAAGGGAGAACAAACACTAAGTTCTACATAAACCGACTTACTGAAGTCTAGTTAACTTGAGTCCTTAGGAAACCATACAATATCTTTCGTGATCACCCAGGTGTTTTCAAAGGGTGTGCAGTAAGAAACAGCTAGTTCTTTTTCTCTCTCTCTTTCTTCTAGACTTATGAAGAGGAAGAATTTTGAAACAGAAAATAAGGGTGAAAGGTAAGGTCTACTCTATGACCCCTTTACATATAACACCCTTTAACTATGAGAAATAAAAGTACCTGCCTTCATTTGCTCTTGGCTTTAAACTTGTTGCCAGGTTACCTGAAAAATTACTTCTGGATAAAATAACCATTTTGATGTGGAATTTGAGTTAGAATTATGTCATTCATTAATACATATACACACTCGAACATAATCTCTTCTGTGATAACAACCTGTGAAAAAAGTTAAAAGGCTAAAATCTCAACCTAAATAGGAATCATTTCAGCACTACCATAATTTGCAAGCACTGAACATGTAATACCCAGATACTCCTATAATTAAAAGGTGATTCTGAAAAAGTCGTTGGTACCATACATATCTGTTATTCTGTATTCCAAGTATTAAATTATTTATTCAATGTTGACTTAATGTCATTACTTTCTAAATCTAAATCCACATCTGCCTCCTATTGATTTAAGGGAGTCACTTGCTGTAATTCAGACCCAAAGCACCCTGAAAACAAAAAGAAGTGCCGATTGATGTCAAACTGAAGCCAATTCTTGGATGTTGTACTTTAAAACAGTTTCAGAATCTAATCAAACATTTTTCTGATCTAAAGAAATAGCAAGGAATAATGAGAATTTTTTAAGGAAAATACTGTACAACATTCTCATAAATATTTGTATCTTCTAAATATCAAGAGTATGAATTTTGGCTATAAGATATTCAAATTCAAGCAATCATTGGCATGACAGAAAGAAATTACTTCAGACATTTCCACACTATGCTGCAAAAATTGTTTGTTAAATTAGATGCGTGAAAGTTGAAAATAAAATTTTTCATTGAAACAAGATTTTAAAATGTCACTTCATCCCCTTGGGCATCCCTTTAGAAGTTAATTTATTCTATAATGTTGCTGAACCATTCGACATTTTAAAAATATTAGCTAATGGCACTATATTTATCATTGAAATAGTATAGTAGCTACATAGTATTATCTAATCTCATGACATAACTAGGCATAGAAATTTCCACTGGAGGTAGGACAAAATAGACTACAAATAATACCAAAAATCATCTTTATTTCTAGGAGGCATGGTGGGTGACATTCTTTTTTGGACTTTGGCATTTTTATTCTCTCATAATGACAACTTGACTGAGTATTAAAATGTTGGCTCCTCCAGGCATGGTGGTGCACATCTGTCATCCTAGCTATTCAGGAAGCGAAGGTGGGAGGATCACCTGAGCATGGAAGGTTGAGGCTTCAGAAAGCCAAGATTGTGACACTGCACTTCAGCCTAGGTAACAGTGAGACCTTATCTCAAAAAAAAAAAAAGAGTTGACTAACTGTACCCCCTCAAATCCCAAAGATATTATTCTATTGTGTTTTTGTATTATTTTTTACCACTGACATACTGGAAATCCAAGACAGTTTGCATTTTAATCCTTTGTAGGCAAAATGTTGTTATTGTTGTGGGTTTTTAGTGCGGCAGGGATGAGAGCTAGATGAAGGTTAGGATGCCTACAGGAAACTGTTTAAGAATGTATCTATGTGTTAGTGTTGCAATATTCAAAAGGACAAACTCAGGTCTTTCTTCAGCTGAGAAATGTGTTAATTGCATTATATCTTTAACTTTTTTTTTGAGACAGAGTCTCTCTCTATCGCTCAGGCTGGAGTGCAGTGGTGCAACCTTGGCTCACTGCCGCCTCTGCCTCCCAGGGTCAAGCAATTCTCCTGCCTCAGCATCCTGAGTAGCTGGGATTACAGGCACCCATCATCACACCCAGTTAATTTTTTTTTAATTTTTAGTAGAGACAGGCAGGGTTTCACCATGTTGGCCAGGCTGGTCTCAAACTCCCGACCTCGGGTGATTCACCCGCCTCAGCCTCCCAGAGTGCTGGGATTACAGGCATGAGCCACAGCTCCTAACCTCTAAGTATTTTATGTCTTTTTCATCAAACAGATTTGTAGCATAGTTAGAATTCATTTCATGGACATTTTTGTGGCAGTGCAGGAAATCAATTTTGAGCAGGGCAAAGACAAATACTGGAAAATACATTAAGAGTCTCCTGGAAAACATTAAAAGATACAGAGGGCACTACTAACAAAAGGATAGAGAAGAGGAAGTAGATGAGAGAAATATGTAAGAAGTAAAATCTGAAACTACCTAACTTAGTGATTAATTAGATATGAGGGAATAGGAAAAATTAGAGTAAATGCTTACATAATGTATGGGTAACAGTGTCACTGACACCATCATTAATTATGATTAGACACATAGGGGAAGGAACAAGTTGAGATGTCTGTGTGTTCTAACTATCTAGTGTTGTGTGACAAATCACCCCAAAACTCAAGGTTTTAAAATAGCAATCATATTTATCTTACCAATTAGCAATTTGGGCCGAGCTCAGTGGGGAAATCTCACCTCGGCTCCACGTGGTATCAACCAGAGCAGCTTGACCTGAAGCTGGATGCTCCACTTCCAAGATAGCTCACTCACACACAGCTGGCAAGTTGGTGCTGGCCACCTGCTGGGACCTCTGCCAGGCTGTCTGCTCAAACACCTCTATGTGGGTTCTCCATGTGGCTCTCTGACTTTTTCACAGCATGGTGTCCGGAGTCCAAAAGCAAACATCCCAAAACACAGGAAATGGAAGCCATCAGCTTCTCGAGGCTTGAACCTGACACCATATTACTTGCACTATATTCTACTGATCAAGCAGTCATAAAGCCCAGGCTCAAAATGAGAGGCGTAGACCCCACTTCTCAATTGGAGGCATTTCAAATAGGTTTGCAGCCATGTTTTAAAATCTCCATACTGTAGGACATCTTAAGTCCCACTGTGGGACAGATAAGTTCAATAAATAATTTCATTTACAAATCTTAAAGGAACCTTTAGGAAAGAGGTCAAAAAACATATTCCAACTTGAGAAATGCAGACAGAGGGACATTTTCTGTAATTTTAATGAAGTTTAAGTTTCATGCCCCTTACTTCCAAGATGAGGACTTGTATTTAATTTTATAATTTTTTTTCTTAAAGAGAAGCTCCAAAATTTTATAAGCTTCAGACTCCATAAAATCTTATGTACCCTGGGGTAAATTTAAATCATAAGAGTAGATGAGATTTCCTGAGGAGACTGTATAGAATGAAAAGAGCAGTGGTGTAAGCATGGAAACCTGCAAATGTCAACATATTCACACCACGAGGAGGGAAAGAGGAAAGGGATTAGGAAGGAGATACTTAGAATATAATCAGAGAGTTAGGAGGATATCAGGAAAGAATTTTGTCAAACATACCAAGTAGTAGAAAGTTTCAGAAAGAAGTGGTTGGTAAATAGTCTCAAAATAAAGCATGAAGTTTAAAAAAAAAAAACTAAAAAAGAATCCTGTTGAGTCAGTATCATGAAGATTCATTAGCAACCTTGTCAAAGCAACAGAAGCTAGTTTTCAGCATGTTGAGAGTAAATGTTAACTGAAAAAAAAAAATGGAGATAGCAAGAAATTTGGCTGGCAAACATTAGAAATAGATGCAGGTGTAAGAGGTTGGAAACTAGAAAAATACATCTTTCAGAGGCTGTTTTCAGCAAAAATACAAAGTATAGAAAAATATATAAAATATATATATTAAAAATACATATAAATATATATTATAGTTTATATTTATATATTCATATGTATTTTATATTTTGTATATATAAAATATGTCATAACATATTTTTTATATATTTATATTTATTTTATATATTTATTATATATTTTGTATACTTTGTATTTTTGCTGAAAGTAGGTTCTGAAAGATGTATTTTTCTAGTTCCCAACCTCTTACATCTGCATCTATTTCTAATGTTTGTTATATTATATAGACTATTATTATATAGACTATTACTATATATAATATATTATATATTATATGATTATATACTATATATTATGTTCTATATTAATATATTATATTATGTTATATATAATATATAATATATAAGAACATTATATATTATATATTATATATAATTATATAGAATATATTATCTATTAAAAATAATAAAATATATATATCAAATAAAAGTATACAAAAATATAATTGTAACTATTAAAGAAGTTAAAGCAGTATCTTCAAGTATTTCCACAATGAAATGCCAGTCTCAGATGGCTTCGTGCAAAAATTCTCCCAATTTTTCAAGAAAAAAATCATCTGTCTTACATAATTTCTTCCAGGAAATATGCCACCAAATAGTTTTACACAATCAGCATAAAACTGATACCAAAGTCATGCACACATTAGAAAAGGGGTAAATTTTTGCCTTTTTAATTCATAAATAAAGATGCAAAAATTTTAAAAAATTACTAGCAAAGCCAATTGGAACAGTATAAATAAAAAATAATATCCCATAATCAAGTTGCAATTATCTCAGGAATGCAGGGATGGTTTAATATCAGAAAAATCTATAATGTGGTTCAACATATTAACAGATTGAAAAAGAAAATCATTGCTGGGCACAGTGGCTCATGCCTGTAATCCTAGCACTCTGGGAGGCTGAGGTAGATGGATCACTTGAGGTCAGGAGTTCAACACCAGCCTGGCCAACATGATGAAACCCTGTCTCTACTAAAAATACAAAAATTAGCCACGTAAGGTGGCAGGCACCTGTAATTCCAGCTACTCAGAAGGCTGAGGTAAGAGAATCACTTGAACCTGGGAGGCAAAGGTTGTAGGGAGCCGAGATCATGCCACTGCATTCCAGCCTGGGTGACAAGACTGCAACCCCATCTCAAAAAAAAGAAAAGAATAAAGAAAACCATATGACCATTTTAATAAATGCAGGAACAGAATTTGATAAAATTCAACATAATACAAACTCATATAGTAAGGGAACAGAAGGGATCTTCTTAGGCATGGTACCTATTATCAGAAAATGTTGGCAGTATCCTCTTTGAAGTCAGGAATGAAACATTATCATTACTTTTCATCAACATTGTACTGAAGGCTCCATTTATACCAAATGCCTAAGAATCCTATCTTCTTCCAGTTTCTGTGCTAATCCCACCTCTCGGTCTGCTTTGCTAACTTGGTCTCTACCTGATGGTCACAGTGCACCTAGTTCCTCCAATCTTCCTCTCAATCTGAGCTGTACAATTGAATCACAAGTCTTGAAATTTACGGATGTTTAGCCAGACACAGTGACTAACACTTGTAATTCCAGTACTTTGGGAGGCAGAGGTGGGGGAACCAGTTCAGCCCAGGAGTTCAAGACCAGCCTGGGAAACACAGAGAGACCTTTATCTACAAAAAATAAAATTAGCTGGACACAGTGGGGCATGCCTGTAGTCCCAGTTACTCAGGAAGCTAAGGCAGGAGGATCCCTTGAGCCCTGGAGGTTAAGGCTGCCGTGAGCCAAGATTGTGCCACTGCACTTCAGCCTAGGTGAGGGAAAGAGACACTGTTTCAAGGAAAAGAAAAGAAATTTATGATTTATTGAGTTCAACCTTTAGAAACTCCTACTTGATTGGTCTGGGCATAGCATGGGCATCTGAATTTTCTGTATCTGCCCAGGTAATTCTAATGTACAGCTCAGGTTGAGAACCACTGGATTAGAGTTAAAACAAAGGAGGGAGAGAGGAGAAAAGGAAAAGGGAGGGAATAGTAGAGCAGTAAGTGATTCTCAAACATGGCTGCACGTTAAAATCACCTATGATCTTTATACAACCCTGATGCCCAGATTCCCTTCTATACTGATTTTGAAATCAGAATCTGTGGAGGTATGATCCTGACATAGTATATTTTAAAAGATTCCACATAGCTTTCTTATATGCTGTCAAGATTGAGAACAACTGCTTTCTTTTTTTTTTTTTGAGACGGAGTCTCGCTCTGTCTCCCAGGCTGGAGTGCAGTGACTGGATCTCGGCTCACTGCAAGCTCCGCCTCCCGGGTTCACGCCATTCTCCTGCCTCAGCCTCCCGAGTAGCTGGGACTACAGGCGCCCGGCTCCTTTTTTGTCTTTTTTTAGTAGAGACGGGGTTTCACCGTGTTAGCCAGGATGGTCTCGATCTCCTGACCTCGTGATCCGCCCGTCTCGGCCTCCCAAAGTGCTGGGATTGCAGGCTTGAGCCACCGCGCCCGGCCTTTTTTTTTTTTTTTT